>NC_142415.1:2828750-3012500 GCF_059516105.1 Syngnathus floridae
AAAAAACTCCAGAATATAGTATATTTTTTTATTAATTTGGTGTTGGACAATGTAGTACACCATAATACAGAAACTGCATTAGGTTAGTGAATGCAGGATGGTTCTTTTGGGAATAGGAGAACAGAGGAAGTGATCTGACTAACAGGAAATCATGCTCTACTTTGAGCTTCAGTTTCTGTCAAATCTCTGATCAAACGTATCAAGACCATGGAAGAGAAAGGGCCCCAATTAGAGGAAGTAACATCAAGAGCAGCAAAGAAAGGCATCCCCAGCGAGCCCTGCAGTCACCAAATATAATGTACCGTACTTTCCGGGCTAAAAGTCGCTCCGGAATATAGGTCGCATTAGCCATAAAATGCACAATAACGTTTAAAAAAAACATATAAAAGTCGCTCCGGAGTATAAGTCGCATTTTGGGATAAATTTATTCGACAAAATCCAACACCAAGAACAGACATGAACGAGAAACAACAGGCTAAACGATAGGTATGCTAACGTAACATAAACACAAACGAAGAGCTGAGAACGGGCCTGAGGTAACATTCAGAGTTATTCAAATAACTATGACATAAATAACACGTTTATAAAAATCTGTGTCACTCCAATTCATTAAATCCATTGATCGTCCTTTATGTCAACAATGCTGGCCGGGTGCGGGCTGCTGACGGCAGTTGCACTTCAAAATATTCCACAGGCCCATATAACAATATATAAATTATATATCAAATGACTATTATATAAACAATAATATTATCAAACCATCTGTGTCACTCCAAATCATTAAAGTCATCGATCAAATTCCTCATCCTTTGGCAACAACGCCGCGCGTGCGCCCTGACATCAGCCTCGTCGTTATTCCACAGATATAGTCTATAACTATACTGTAGCGTTAACAAAGTACAAGAAAAGACGTGGGTTTGGTAAACAGCTCTTTATTTAACAAAACAAGAGTTCAACGAGCCAACAACTACTGAACTGTAATGATAAAAACATATAGAAGTTGCTACACGAAATAGAATATATAAAATAACTATAACATAAATACTTAACCGCCACACGGCCCCAAGCACCGGCGGTGACTTCCAGGCGTGTGGCGGCGTGGACTTCCATCCCCGGAGGTGGCACTTCCAGCCACGGAGGTGGAAGAGAACGCCATAGAATAGGACCGGGCGTGCGTAAAAGTCATGTCCGAGCCCCATCCACCGTCCCCGGACAGCTACCCGGCCGAGCGCCGGCCCCCGACTTCCATCCACGGAGGTGAAAGAGACCTCCGTAGAGTAGGACCGGGCGTGCGCAATAGCCATGTCCGAGCCCCATCCATCGTCCCCGGACAGCCACCCGGCCGAGCGCCGGCCCCCGACTTCCATCCACGGAGGTGAAAGAGAGCTCCGTAGAGTAGGACCAGGCGTGCGTAAAAGCCATAATAGTTTTTCAAACCTTCTGTGTCACTCCAAATCATTAAATCCTTCAAACTCTTCGTCCTCCGTGTCACTTACAAACAAAGCCGCTAATGATGCCGGTAATACATGGGGCCCTTTGTCATCTCCGTCATCCCGTGATCAAATCTTTATCCTTTATGTAAACAACCACTGCGCCGCGCTGCTGAAGTCACTTGAAATTCAAATTACAGTAATCCCTTGCTACGTCGCGGTTCGTTTATCGCGGTTTCACTTGTTTTTTTTTAATTTTGAAAATTTATGAAAAAATTCACATATAAGTCGCTCCTCAGTATAAGTCGCCCCCCCACCCAAACTATGAAAAAAAATGCGACTTATAGTCCGAAAAAAACGGTACACGTTACAGCATCTGAATGAGTGGGTGTGAAATTGATACACATGATGCAAATGCTAATATCCAGTGATAAGAGCAACGTATCAGAGCTCAGTGGCCTAGTAGTAGAGTGTCCGCCCTGAGACTGGAAGGTTGTGGGTTCAAACCCCGGCCGGGTCATAGCAAAGACTATAAAAATGGGACCCATTGCCTCCCTGCTTGGCACTCAGCATTAAGGGTTGGAATTGGGGGGTTAGATCACCAAATGAGTCCCGGGCGCGGCACCGCTGCTGCCCACTGCTCCATTCGGGGATGGGTTAAATGCAGAGACAAATTTCACCGCATCCAGTTGTGTGTGTGACAATCATTGGGACTTTAACTTTAACTTTAGAATGAAGATTGTTTTACTTGCTTTCATTAGGTTAATGTGCATACCTGTTGAGTGACTTTGACAACATTGCAGATGAGCCTAGCCCAACTGATCGCTGGTCGCCACATACAGTACATCCATTATATTGGACCTCAAAGCTATGATTTACCTTACCATACCCACCCTCCCTTACCGCACTTCACTATCCTTTACTGTACTGTTTCAATATAACGTTTTAGGTAATTATGGTGAATGACTGAACTGATCAAGCGCGATGGATGGATGGATGGATGGATGGATGGATGGATGGATGGATGGATGGATGGATGGATGGATGGATGGATGGATGGAAATGCCAAATATTTGGAAGGCTTTTCAAGCTGAAACCAATTTCCTCCCGCTGTCCGCATGCAGAAAAACACTTGATGTGAGATTGGCTAACAACCCTCCCATCCCTGATAAATGACACCTGACACAGCATGAAGCAACTGTGATAACATTCTATGAAACTTTGCAGATTTGTTTTCTCAAAAAAAAAAAAAAAAAGAGCTAATGTCCAAGCACTGTTTCTAGTGGGTCCGACATCTAAAATTCAGAGGAGGAACCCTATTTTCCAGAACACACACTTACGTCAACAGTGAGCCGTGCCAACCCATATTGGATTAGCAAGTCTAATGTGACGATGTGGTATCAAATGGTTGATTTGTCAGGCTAGGCTGCTTTATAAAAGAAGATGGAGTATTCCCAACTCATCTACTAATCTGTCTGAATATCTGCCACTTAATAGGTTTATTGATCTTAAAAAGTGGTAATGTGTCTGCCCGAGCACATCCATCATGCATAACCCACCCTATCAACACCAGCTAAGTAAAGAAAACTATACAAACACAAACTTAGTTTTTGTGTGTGATGACAGGCCAAATGAATCACTCATTAGGTCATGCATCCTGTTGCTTACACTTTCGATAATAATCCATTACATTTTATATATTCAAGGCTTGAAATTACTTTTTTCTTTGAGGAGTGGTTTGGCTAATCAATGACGGTTTGAGAAGCAACTTAATTAAATAATACAAATATGACAGTATAACTAGGGAGGTGTAGTAATATTTTAGTATTCAAGTATCCTACTGAATAGCTGTTGAATAATGGAATATTCAGATAAAATATATCTTTCCTTGGTTAAAGAGCAATTATGACTACAAATGAGAAAAAATAATTCACTTAATTGACAAATGTGACCTCCGTGAGACGTCACCTTATTGTGGTGGAGGGGTTTGCGTGCCCCTATGATCCTAGGAGCCATGTTGTCTGGGGCTTCATGCCCCTGGTAGGGTCTCCCATGGCAAACGGATCCTAGGTGAGGGGCCAGAAAAAGCACGGCTCACAAGCCCCTTATGATGAATAACATAAATAGATTGCGTTTTCCCTCGCCCGGACGCGGGTCACCGGGGCCCCTCTCTGGAGCCAGGCCTGGAGGCAGGGCTCGAAGGCGAGCGTCTGGTCGCCGGGCCTTCACCCAGGGGCCCAGCCGGGCACAGCCCGAAAAGGAAACGTGGGTCCCCCTTCCCATGGGCTCACCACCTGTGGGAGGGGCCAAAGGGGTCGGGTGCAGTGAAATCTGGGCAGCGGCCAAAGGCAGGGACCTTGGCGGTCTGATCCCCGGCTGCAGAAGCTGGCTCTTGGGACATGGAATGTCACCTCTCTGGCTGGAAAGGAGCCCGAGCTGGTGTGCGAGGCAGAAAAGTTCCGACTAGACAAAGTCGGACTTGCCTCCACGCACAGTTTGGGTTCCGGTACAAGCCCTCTCGAGAGGGGCTGGACTCTCTTCCACTCTGGAGTTGCCCACGGTGAGAGGCGTCGAGCAGGTGTGGGTATACTTATTGCCCCCCGGCTGGGCGCCTGCACATTGGGGTTCACCCCGGTGAACGAGAGGGTACCCTCCCTCCGCCTTCGGGTGGGGGGACAGTTCCTGACTGTTGTGTGTGTCTATGCACCAAACGGCAGCTCAGAGTACCCACCCTTCTTGGAGTCCCTGGAGGAAGTGCTGGAGAGCGCTCCTTCTGGGGACTCCATCGTTCTACTGGGTGACTTCAATGCTCACGTGGGCAATGACAGTGAGACCTGGAAGGGCGTGATTGGGAGGAACGGCCCCCCTGATCTGAACCCGAGCGGTGTTCTATTATTGGACTTCTGTGCTCGACACGGATTTTCAATAATGAACACCATGTTCAAACATAAGGGTGTCCATGTGTGCACTTGGCACCAGGACACCCGAGGCCGCAGTTCGATGATCGACTTTGTAGTTGTGTCATCAGATTTACGGCCGCATGTTTTGGACACTCGGGTGAAGAGAGGGGCGGAGCTGTCAACTGATCACCACCTGGTGGTGGGTTGGCTACGATGGTGGGGGAAGATGCCGGTCCGACCTGGCAGACCCAAACGCTCTGTGAGGATCTGCTGGGAACGTCTGGCAGAATCCCCTGTCAGGAAGAGCTTCAACTCCCACCTCTGGCAGAGCTTCTCCCACGTCCCGGGGGAGGCGGGGGACATTGAGTCCGAGTGGACCATGTTCCGCGCCTCCATTGTTGAGGCGGCCGACCGGAGCTGTGGCCGTAAGGTCGTTGGTGCCTGTCGTGGCAGCAATCCCTGAACCCGCTGGTGGACACCGGCGGTAAGGGATGCCGTCAAGCTGAAGGAGTCCTATCGGGCCGTTTTGACCTGCGGGACTCCGGAGGCAGCTGACAGGTACCGGACGGCCAAGCGGAACGCGGCTTCGGCGGTTGCTGAGGCAAAAACCCGGGCGTAGGAGGAATTTGGCGAGGCCATGGAGAATGACTTCCGGACGGCTTCGAGGAAATTCTGGTCCACCATCCGGTGTCTCAGAAGGGGGAAGCAGTGCAACGTCAACTCTGTTTACAGTGGGGATGGCGTGCTGCTGACCTCGACTTGGGACGTCGCGAGTCGGTGGGGAGAATACTTCAATGACCTCCTCAATTCCACCTACACACCTTCCATTGTGGAAGCAGGGCCTGGGGACTCTGAGGCGGACTCTCCAATCTCTGGGGTCGAAGTCACTGAGGTAGTTAAAAAACTCCTCGGTGGCAAGGCCTCGGGGGTGGATGAGATCCGCCCGGAGTTCTTAAGGGCTCTGGATGTTGTGGGGCTGTCATGGCTGACACGCCTCTACAACATTGCGTGGACATCGGGGACAGTACCTCTGGATTGGCAGACTGGGGCTGTGGTTTCCCTCTTTAAAAAGGGGGACCGGAGGGTGTGTTCCAATTACAGGGGAATCATACTCCTCAGCCTCCCTGGTAATGTCTATTCAGGGGTGCTGGAGAGGAGGGTCCGTCGGGAGGTCGAACCTCGGATTCAGGAGGAGCAGTGTGGCTTTCGTCCTGGCCGTGGAACAATGGACCAGCTCTACACCCTCAGCAGGATCCTCGAGGGTGCATGGGAGTTCGCCCAACGAGTCCACATGTGTTTTGTGGACTTGGAGAAGGCGTTCGACCGTGTCCCTCGGGAGGTTCTGTGGAGGGTGCTTCGGGAGTACAGGGTGCCGAGCCAACTGATAAGGGCGGTTCGGTCCCTGTATGACCGATGCCAGAGTTTGGTCCGCATTTCCGGCAGTAAGTCGAATTCGTTCCCAGTGAGGGTTGGACTCCGCCAACTATGTCTCTCAGCTGGCCTGGGAACGCCTTGGGATCCCCCGGGATGAGCTGGATGAAGTGGCTGGGGAGAGGGAAGTCTGGGAGTCCCTCCTGAAGCTGCTGCCCCCGCGACCCGACCCCGGATAAGCGGAAGAAGATGGATGGATGGATGGATGGAAGCAATCATAAATTACATTTGATTACAACTTAATAAATAAAATAAAATCTGTGTCATACATGCAATACAACTGTGCTGCTTTTATTTTGAAAGGCATCACACTTCGTGTAGCGTGCGTGCATGTGAGCTCTGTGTGTAGGTGAACAGCGCAAAGTAATGCTGCCCTCAAAATGTGTGCTGACGCGAAGAAAAGAAAAGTTGACAAGGAGTGCCGTCTTTTCAACAAGACATGGACTGCCAAGTATTTCTTTACAGAACTGAAAGGTAAAGCTGTGTGCCTGGTTTGTGGCACACAGGTCGCTGTGTTTAAAGAATATAATTTGAGTCGCCACTGCAGAACCAAGCATGAGGAAAAATACAGAAATGTGTCGAATAAAGAGCGCACAACAGAGGCTGATGCATTGCTAGCAAAACTGCAAGCCCAACAAGGACTTTTTATCAAACTTCACACCCACGGAGATGCAGCGGTCAGTTTTGTCATTTCCCGCAAAATTCCCAGAAAAAGTAAGCCGTTTACTGACGGAGAGTTTATTAAGGAGTGCTTATTGGACTCTGTTGCACTGATATGCCCGGAGAAAAAGAGCGCATTTGAGATCTCCCGACGTACCGTAACAAGGCGGGTTGAGGACACATTGATATGTTTCTATAAATATGTTGTAATTCACAGTTTAAGGAAAAGTTAAAGAAGTTAAGATTAAATTGTACTGATTAATGATTTTTGTATTTGACCTACACACCACAATTTCACATAGCCTAATATAAATATAAACAGAATAATTGTATTCTTCTAATTACCAGTACCAGCTATTTAAAATAAATAATTTAGTGCATATTACAATGGAATAAAGTTGAGCAGGTTTAAATTATCGTTGGTGTGGCCCTCTGACAGAACTCAGGTTTTTCATGTGGCCCCTTGTAAAAATTAATACCCCACCCCTGGTTTAGAGGCTGATATTACCGTATTTTTCGGACTAAAAGTCGCTCCGGAATATACGTCACATCAGCCATAAAATGCACAATAAAGTGAAAAAACCCATATATGTCGCTCTGGTGTATAAGTCGCATTTTGGGGGAAATTTATTCGACAAAATCCAACACCAAGAACAGACATGAACGAGCAACAACAGGCTAAACGATACAGTATGCTAACGTGACATAAACACAAACGAGAAGCTGAGAACGGGCCTAATGTAACAATAACAGTTATTCAAGTAACTATAACATAAATAACACCTTTATCAAACCATCTGTGTCACTCCAAATCATTAACGCCATCGATCGAGTTTTGACCTCCTTTATGTAAAGTCCGACGTCAGCCCATATAACAATCTATATACTATGTATGGAATAACATAACATAGACAACAATTTTATTGAACCATCCGTGTCACTCCTAATCAATAAATCCATCAGAATCTTCGTCTCCCGTGTCACTTGAAAAAAAACAACAACAACAATACAGCCGTCGACGCCGGAAAGACTACGTGTGCCGCTGACATCAGACTAGATATGTCAAATAAATGTAATATAAACAACAATTTTATCGAACCATCCGTGTCACTCCAAATCAATAAATTCATCAGAATCTTCGTCTTCCGTGTCACTTAAAAAAAACAACAACAACACAGCTGTTGACACCGAAACTACGTGCACCGCTGACGTAAGACTAGATATACGTATCAAATAAATGTAATATAAACAACAATTTTAACGAACCATCCGTGTCACTCCAAATCATTAAATCCACCGGAATATTCATCCTCTGTGTCAAAACAAAACAAAACAAAACAGCTGTCGATTCCGGACCTACGTGCGCCGCTGATGTCAGCCTCGTTGTCAGTTGGCAGCTCCAATTATTCCACAGATCTACGTATATAACTATATTGTAGCGTTACCAAAGTACCAGGCAAGACGTGGGTTTGGTAACCGGCTCTTTATTTCACAAATCAAGAGCTCAACATGTGAGCCAACACACGCAAGCGCCCTGGATCGCTCTTCCGCTCCCCCCCTGCTACCTTCACGGCCTCCCTAGAAAATCGGAAACTACTGAAGTCTAACAACATACACATTGCTACTCTAAATGTCAAATAACTATAACATAAATAACAAGTTCATCAAATAATCTGTGTCACTCCAAATCATTAAATCTCCCGACTTCGAAAGTCAGTCAATGGAATTCATTGTCAGTGAGGTTCCAATCATTCCACAGCAATAGTGCGCCCTCATGCGGTTTAAAGTGAAAATAACCTGTGAAGTGATCAACTATACTAGTAAGTAAGTCAAGTGTTAATGATCAAGTAAAAATTTGTGAAAAAAATCACATATAAGTTGCTCCTGAGTATAAGTTCCCCCCCCCATCTGTTTTATGAGAAAAAACACGACTTATAGTCTGAAAAATACGGTACTGCAAAAGGAGGATTTTTCTTTTGGGGTGCCCAAATTTATGCACCTGCCGACGTTTGTTCAAGGAATGCACACTTTCTGTAAATCCTATAAACATTATTTCACAAAAATAGTGTAAGTATGTATGTACTGTTGTCCATACTCAATTCTCGTTTTGTTAGCCATCATTGTTAACTTCATCTGTTTGGAGTTTGGGTTAGGGTTAGAGCAGTGGTTCTTATTCTGGGTTCGATCGAACCCTAGGGGTTCGGTGAGTCGGTCTCAGGGGTTCAACAGAGCCTCCACTGAGTAGGTCTGAACAAACCTGATTTATCGTGTAAATTTTGATTTGCCAGTATGTAATTTGTTGTGAGTTTATGCATTGTGTTGGTTTTGTTCTTTGAACAGGGTGATGTTCCTCCACGGCTCATTTTGAGCACCAGTAAAAGACGTGAAAAAAATAATTTTCACTAGCGAGGGGTTCGGTGAATGCGCATATGAAACTGGTGGGGTTCGGTACCTCCAACAAGGTTAAGAACCACTGGGTCATAGATTTGTCAGACTTGCAGACTTCTCATACTAACTCCCAACCTTTTTACATTCACGGCAGACCTTTTCATTGGAAAAAATCTCGAGGCACACCACCAACAAAAATCTGTTAAGTGTTACACCAGCTTCTATATTAAAATCAGTTACATTACGACAAAAGACGTAAAGTTCTATTCCTATATATGTATGGAGAGTCGAATAATTGAATAAAAATAAATACTAAACATTCTTTAAATTGTATTTGTTTTGTAGATAAAAGTGACAGGTTCTGAAAAAAGGTTTTAGACAGTGCAAGGAATAAACTATTGAAAGTGATTGTGATCAAAATCCAAAAGAATTAATATGACTTTGTTTACTGTTTTAGACTAGCTCTGTAAATATTGCGACGTTAAGAACAAAGTCACTTTTAAAGGCCCTCTGCTGTTCTGACAGCGGCTGAGTGGCTATCACAGTCGAGGTGTCTCGACTTGACTGTGTATTTTATGTTGGAGAAAAATTAACAATCCAGGTTCTCCCAATGAATAACATGCTCTGATTTCCATCGGACCGAAAACGCACCACAGCCGTCATAGTGTCACTGATAGTAAAAGCACACAACAACACACGTAAACTGAGTATGTGCCGATGCCACAACAACAATCTCAAGATTCTCCGATTTGCCACTCATGCACGATTAACAAGTGGCAGAACAGGCTTTGCGCTAACTGACCAGTGGTTTGGCGATCCTGTTTACAATGCACTCCGTAATTAATGTTGGACAATTTCCCACAGCACAGTTGAACATCTCTCACGGCACACCAGTCTGCCGCGACACACTGGTTGGGAAACACTGCATTAACTGAATTGATTTGAGTCTTCTTAAGCGGTTTTGTGGAGACAATATATATTCCCTGATATCTATGTGGCTGCAACAGAGCTCCTGTACCATTTTTATTCTTAGGCTTTCGACTGTAACTGTTCTGCTACTGTATGTTAATTTGTGTTACAATTTACTGTTTTCACTGTCTTTGTGGTTGTACCATTGCTATATGTGAAGCGCTTTCAAAGCGGAGGCGGGTTCGGGTGTGGCCTGAGGGTGCCTCTGATGCACTTTGTGACTGCTTCGACACCACTGACTGGGACTTGTTTAAGCAGGCAGCCACTTACAACAATCGGACGGACATAGAGGAGTATGCTGACTCTGTTTCCTCTTACATCACGAAGTGCATCGATGATGTGACTTGCTCAAAATCCATCATCACTCGCGCGAACTGGAAGCCGTGGCTGACAGGGGCTGTCCTCAGACTGCTGAGGGCCAGGGACAAGGCTTTCAGAGCGGGGGATGAGGCTGGCTTGAGGACAGCGAGGGCCGACCTGTCCCGAAGCATCAAAGAAGCGAAGAAGGCGTTCTCGTGCAAGGTCTCCACCCACTTCAAGGACAGCAAGGACGCACGTAGCCTTTGGAAGGGCATTCAGACCATCACGGACTACAAGCCCGCGCCGAGGAGCTGTGAGGGCGACGTCCGTCTGCTGAACGATCTGAACCGCTTCTTTGCTCGCTTCGACGCCCAGAACAGCACTTGCCCGCTGAAGACCACTCCCCCCCCACACGAGCAGCCCCTGCGCCTCTCTGCCGACGGTGTGAGGAGGGCGCTTGCCGCTATTGACACCCATAAGGCGGCGGGCCCTGACAACATCCCGGGTCGAAAGCTGAAGGACTGCGCTGGGGAGCTGTCGGATGTCTTCACGGACATCTTTAACGTTTCCCTGCAGCAGGCCATCGTCCCCTCGTCTTTCAAGGCTGCCACCATCGTTCCTGTGCCGAAAAAACCTGCACCGTCCTGCTTCAATGACTACCGCCCCGTGGCACTGACGCCCATCATCATGAAGTGCTTTGAGCGGCTTGTCATGGAGCACATCAAATCCGTTCTCCCCCCCACCATTGACCCTTTCCAGTTTCCGTACCGTGCCAAGCGGTCCTCTGAGGATGCCATCTGCTCTGCCCTCCACTCGGCCCTCACCCACCTGGAGAGAAAGGACTCATATGTGAGGTTGCTGTTTGTGGACTTCAGCTCTGCCTTCAACACCATTGTGCCGCAGCGACTCATCTGCAAACTCGACGATCTGGGCCTCAGTACCTCCCTCTGCAACTGGCTCCTGGACTTCCTCTGTCAGAGGCCTCAGGTGGTGCGTGTTGGCGACAAAATCTCCGCCAGCATCACGCTGAGCACGGGGGCCCCCCAGGGCTGCGTGCTCAGTCCATTGCTCTTCACCCTGCTGACGTATGACTGCACTGCGACCTACAGCGACAACCGCATAGTGAAGTTTGCTGACGACACGACTCTGGTGGGTCTCATCACGAAGGGCGACGAGACTCGGTACAGGTCGGAAGTTGACCTTCTGACCACGTGGTGCAGGGACAACAACCTCCTGCTGAACGTCAACAAGACCAAGGAAATCGTTGTTGACTTCCGGAAGGGTCACACAAAACACCTGCCGCTGATCATCGATGGTGCTGTGGTGGGGAGGGTGAGCTGCACCAAGTTCCTGGGGGTGCACATCAGTGAGGACCTCTCCTGGTCCGCAAACACCTCATCACTGGCAAAGAAAGCTCAGCGCCGCCTGTACTTCCTGCGGAAGCTCAGGCGTGCATGTGCTCCTCAGGCAGTCCTGTCTACATTCTACCGTGGCACCATTGAGAGCGTCCTCACCAGTTGCATCACTGTCTGGGGTGGTAACTGCACTGAACAGAACTTGAAGGCCCTGCAGCGCATAGTGAATACGGCTGGTAAGATTATTGGTGCTTCGCTCCCCTCCCTGAAGGACATTTACACCTCCCATCTCGCCCGCAAGGCAATCTCGATTGCGAGAGATGTGAGTCACCGGCTCAGTCTTTGTTTGACCTTCTGCCCTCTGGGAAGAGGTACAGGAGCCTGCGCTCCCGTACCACCAGACTCGCCAACAGCTTCTTTCTCCAGGCTGTTAGGACCCTGAACTCGCTACCCCCTTCTGCGTAGTGTGCGGCACTGTTGCGCTATTTTTGGGAATGTCTGCTGTACGCGCACTTGCTCCTTTTTTTTTTTTTTTCTCTGCTCCTCTTATTTATTTATTTATTGTTGTGTTATGTATTCATTATTTATTCAGCACGCTGTTGTTATACTTGTTTACTTGTTTGTCTGTTGTGGGCCATGTCTTGTCACCGTGGGATAGGGGGGAATGAAATTTCGGTTTCTTTGTGTGTCTTTGGCATGTGGAGAAATTGACAATAAAGCTGACTTTGACTTTGACTTTGCAGCTGTTGTACAAAAAGTTGTAGTGTATCGTATTTATAGCTCTCTAAGCTAGCATGCCGAAGACGGCGTGGCAAGTGCGCCGGAGCCCTCGTGAAGCTGAGGCAGAGAGGGTTCCATTCTCCCCTACCATCAATTCATCTGGCGAATGTTCTCTCCCTGGCAAACAAGATGGACGAACTGTTGCTTCTCATCCCACAGAACCCGGACGTTAGCGGATCCGGCGCCCTGTGCTTCACTGAATCGTGGCTCTCCGAACTCGTCCCCTCGACCATGCCGTGCAGCTGCCTGGATTTAGGCTAGTCCGCATCGATCGCAGCCTGGAGCTCTCGGGAAAAGCAAACGGAGGTGGTTTATGTTTCTATATTAATGAACATTGGTGTACTGATGTCACGGTGTTGAAAGAGTCTTGCAGCCCTCTCCTAGAAACACTTTTCATAAACTGCCGACCGTTTATTCACCACGTGAGTTCTCCTCTATCGTGATGGCGGCTGTTTACATTCCACCACACGCACGTGCGATCGAAGCCACGCACCTGCTGGCTGATCAGGTAACAGACATGGAGAAAATACTACCAAACTCACTAATCATTGTTTTGGGTGATTTTAACAGGGCGAACCTCGCACACGAACTACCCAAATACAGACAGCACATAACGTGTCCCACCAGAGGGACACAGACACTGGACCACTGCTACACCGTAATAAAGGACGCATACCGCTCTGTGCCCCATGCAGCTAAGGGACTCTCAGTTAAAGTCCCAATGATCATCGTCACACACACATCTGGGTGTGGGGAAATTTGTCCTCTGCATTTAACCCATCCCCATGTGATTTTGATCCATCCCCTGGGGGAGAGGGGAGCAGTGAGCAGCAGCGGTGCTGCGCTCGGGAATCATTTGGTGATCCTACCCCCCAATTCCAACCCTTAATGCTGAGTGCCAAGCAGGGAGGCAATGGGTCCCATTTTTATAGTCTTTGGTATGACCCGGCCGGGGTTTGAACCCACAACCTTCCAGTCTCAGGGCGGACACTCTACTACTAGGCCACTCAGACCACTGTCTTGTTCATCTGATCCCAACCTATAGGCAGAAATTAAAAACTTCTAAGCATGTGGTGAGGACTGTGAGGAAGTGGACAGTGGAATCAAAGCTGGACCTCCAAGCCTGCTTTGACTGCACCGATTGGGGGGTTTTTGAAACTGCAACTTCAGACCTGCATGAACTCACGATACTGTCACATCATACATCAGCTTTTGTGAGGACTTGTGTGTGCAGACTAAGACCTTCTACACGTCAAACAACGACAAACCTTGGTTTACACCAAACATCAGGATGCTGCGCAAAGCCAAGGGGGAGGCCTACAGGAGCGGGGACCAGGACCTGTTCAGGCAGACCAGGAACACACTGAACCGAGAGATCAGGAAAGCCAAGAGGTGTTATGGGGAGAGCCTGGAGAGACACCTCTCTGCCAATCCTGATCTCTCAACAGTGTGGAAAGGTCTGCAGAGCATCACGGGCTTCAAGAAACCAACCCCCCATCCTGTGGAGAACCCAAGGCTTGCAAACCAGCTAAACAGGTTTTACTGCCGGTTTGAACGGTCCACCCACACAACAGGACCTCCTGCATCACAATCGACATACACACCTCCCCCCACAACCCCCCTTTCCACATCTCCATCATCGTTATCACCTACTCGCTCTCTTACAGAAGCTGCACCCGCACTTCAGATCAGCGAGGAGATGCGTCAGATGTTCCGGAGACAAAAGGTCAGGAAGGCACCAGGCCCAGACGGCGTGTCACCCTCCTGCCTTAAAGTCTGTGCTGAACAACACTGAACCACCTGAAGGAAATCACGGGCCCCCTGCTCGACCCCCTGCAGTTTGCCTACTGGGCAAACAGGTCGGTGGGCGATGCGGTCAACATGGGACTGCACTACATCCTGCACCCCCTGGAAACCCTAACCCCAGGGACGTACGCCAGGATCCTGTTTGAGGACTTCAGCTTGGCGTTCAATACCATCGCTCATGACGTCCTCCACCAGAAGCTCATTCAGCGCGCGGTGCTATAATGCCATCATCCAGTCTACCCTCTGCACCTCCATCACTGTCTGGTTTGGATCGGCCACCAAACAAGACAGGCACAGACTGCAATGGACAATCAGGACTGCAAAAAAGATAATCGGGACCAACCTCCCATCTATCCAGGACTTGTAATTGTCCAGGACAAGGAAATGTGCAAGAAACATCTCTACAGACCAGTGATGTGCAGTGAGGTTCATGACTGGGGAGGCACTGACCTCACCCCCCCGGTAAAATTTGTCCGGCACCTAACCGTGTCACAAAAAAGGTTGGGGAACACTGCTCTAGTGTGGCTTATTCATTATTTAATCTGAACTATTTTAATTAAAATCTCATATCAGCAGTCTTCACACATAAAAACACTCAATAAAGCACATGGAATCAAAACTTGTTTTCGATCGTGCGTACCAATCCGTTCCGAAATCCCGTTGGATGAATCAAACCTTTTAACTCCGGAGTTGCTCTTCTTTTACTGATGACCTCCTGCTTCGACCGAAAATCCATAGTTGAAAATCGTTTGGATATGTGATCTTCCATTGTAAAACGAAATGTAAAAATGAGAAAAAAAGAAAAAAAAACGAATGTAAAATGAAATAAATGGATGACTGCTCCTCTGTTGTTCACTGTAAATTTGAACTGGAGATCTCTTATTCTACAGGTCGGCGCATGAAGCATCCCGGGATCACTAGCACCCCCTGTCATAAGGCTGGATAACCTTTTTTCGTAGCCTCCGTAAGGTATATTTTCAAAGCGGTTTTGTTCATCTAAAGAAACACAACGTTACAGATGACAAAAATTACAAGATATTATATATGTCAGCTTAACTATGGAAATTAGTTAATATAGCCATAGTGTTTGAACACTGCATAGCCTGTCAACATAGGCAGCCGTGTGATTACGCAATCTTCAGAGGAGGCTAGACAGGAAGTTGGCTCCTCCGAGCGAATCATCTTCGGTTTTAAATTAACTATAAAAATTCAGCGATTTTGGTTCAAAATGATCATTCTATTGATTATTTTAACAAGCCTGTAATGACTTAAAATTACAACATTAGAATTTCAGATTACAATTGTTAAAATAGAGTGTAAAAGCAGTGAAGGAATGGGGTCGAAATACAAAAAGTCCTGCCTAGCTACAAAAACAGATATGCTCAAACCTCATTGAATAAAGTATATAAGCAGACAAGTATATTCACATATTAAATCAATAAAAGAAACATTTTAAGCATATAATTATACCTGCACACCAAACCAATAAAGAAGACATAACTAGACATTTTTATATATGGCGATGACATAGGTTTTTATAACTTCATGATCTGATATGTATTTCTGTGCACTTTGAAATAACAAATGTTTGTTCATACGTATATTGCCTGAATAGCATAACGACCCTTAAGGAACTGTTTAATGCATGCCTGATGTTATTCTAATTCACGGACACGGCCCAAGGTGTCTAAGAATGTTTTGTACTTGATTATATCTTGTGTTTTGATTAATGCTTGATGTGACGTCGTATTTTGCCTAATGCTAGACGCCAGCCTTGGATTACTATTGAATGTTCTGGACAGAAAGAAAATGTTTTGACTAATAATGAAAACTACGGTCGGAAGCATAATTAAACTAAGAATGTGACAAACAAACAAATGCATGGTAAGTGGTGACTAAGAACTTTGTATAGTCAGGGAACATTAACGAATTGATGATGTCACACACAAAACTTCACATAAGTCCGTACAAAATGACAAAAGTGGAAGGATGATGAATGGACGAGGTGCAAGTGTATGTGCAAGAATGGAGGAGAATGTTTACAGGAAGGTCACTTGGAGATAAAACCTGCAGGTGCCAGAGGGAGACAGCCAAGAACCCAGCCAAAGATGATCGCCAAGGCCGAAAGACGAAAAGGAAGACAACAGCCCCCACACACATCGAATCGCCCATAATCAGCACCCAACCCCACGGAACCAGCTCTCACCGAACCAGCACCCACTCCCATGGAATCAAACTTTCCTGAGAACTTGCCCCACCCTAAAGACTCATCACCCATCAAATTCGGCCCACACCGGCATGTGCAACTGAATATAAGCTGACCAAAGAACCTTGAACGTTGCCTTTTCTGAATGGAGACTTTCTGCTCTTTAGCATGGTCGCACGAACGGCCCAGCGCTGTATTGTACTTTCCTGAAAGCAGAGCTTTCTTAACAAGAATTGTGATTGAACTCAACCAACCTGTGTAAGTCTAAATTTTGTTTCGGTGTCTCAGTCTTTTCCTTACATTGCAAAAGAAAACGAACACGCGAGGAGTAAATTGGATAACAGGTGATTGGCTCTGGCATTTGCCGTGAGGCACGGATAGTCACAGTAACAGCTGTCAACCTTTGACCAAACCTTGAACGAGACATCGGTCATTTGAACATCAACATCAAGTGCATTTCTGAGTGTGCGCACTCGGTGATGTGACAATGCACCCCCTCATATATATGTCAAAAGTCAGTCAAAAACGAGTGTAACGAGGCAAATTTGGTGACTTTAAATAATAAATAAAATAAAAAATGTTTCAGCCTCGGCTAATAAATAAACCAGAAATGCTGTGACTTTTTTTTTTTCTTTAACTTGTGCGCCCTGGTTAGCACGTCCGCCTCACAGTTAGGAGAGTGCAGGTTCGATGCCATCTCCGGCCCTCCCTATGTGGAGTTTGCATGTTCTCCCCGTGCCCGCGTGGGTTTTCTCCGGGTACTCCGGTTTCCTCCCACATCCCAAAAACATGCTTGGTAGGCCGATTGAGCACTCCAAATTATCCCTAGATGTGAGCGCGAGTGCAAATGGTTGTTCGTCTCTGTGTGCGCTGCGATTGGCTGGCAACCGGTTCAGGGTGTCCCCCGCCTACTGCCCGATGACTCCTGGAATAGGCTCCAGCACGCCCGTGACCCCCGTGGGGACGAGCGGTATAGAAAATGGATGGATGGAACTTGTGCGCCCTGCTGTGACTTTTTTTTTTCTTTAATTTGTGCGCCCTGCTGTGGTCTAGTCCAAGGTGGTCGGGAACCACTAATGTAAGGAACAATCTTTATTCTAAACCCAGTCGATCTTTATGTTTGTATGTGCAGATGTGTGAGTAATGCAAGTTCATGAAATAGCCAGTCAAAGCTCCATAACGCAGGCAAGTGCAGTTTGCAAATGTAAATACAGCCAAGGGAAATAGCAATGGCATCAGATGTCAGGTTGGAACCTTAAAATATTTTTAAATATAGCAAGCAGATGTTAAGTGACTGCAGAAACAGCTTGCCTGTCAAGGGACAGTGAATCTAAGCAATTAAAACAGGAATGATACTGGCGTCTGAGCAGGATCTTTAAAAATACACTTATGCGTTCAGCATCACACTAAATCACAAGCTCTCTGTGCCAGAGCACAATTATCTCTCCATTCTGCATTCTTTTGTGTGGTTGTGCCTCTTATGTGAGAGAACAAGAAGGCTAAAACCAAACAGACAAATAAACACAGATGAGGAAAAAACATTCACAGTAATTTACTGCAAAGATTGGAAACTGAAATCTTGAAATCTGAAATCTAATGGCACGGCCATTGACTAAAAACATGTCAATCATCTATAGCAGATCTTAAACTCATAAAACAGATTCAGAACTTTGCTTGCTCATGCTATTTGCCTTTTCACTAAAAATGACTATTTTTTGTGTTACCTTTCACCTTACACAGTGTGAATTTAAGTACCGTATTTTTCGGACTATAAATCACGTTTTTTTATAGTTTGGGTGGGGGGGCGACTTATACTCAGGAGCGACTTATATTTGAAATTATTCACAAATTTTTACTTGATCATTAACACATTACTTACTTACTAGTATAGTTGATCACTTATTTTCACTTTAAACCGCATGAGGCCGCACTATGGCTGTGGAAACTCCTGGGAGTTTAAGATCAGGGGATGTTTGAGAATATTTGTTAGTCACCTGAATGTTGAACAGAGCCTGAGATGTACCGAAGTCAAATTTCTTGTTTGGCATGCTCAAACATGGCCAATAAAAATTCTTGAATCTTGAATAATTGGAGCCTCACTGACAATGAGTTCAATTCACTGACTTCCGGAGTCAGGAGATTTAATGATTTGGAGTGACACAGATGGTTAAATAAACTTGTTATTTATGTTATAGGTATTTGACATATAGTTTATTTAGAGTAGCAACGTGTATGTTGTTAGTTTCCAATTGTCTAGCGAGGCGGTGAAGGCAGCGGAGGGGGGGTGGGGGCGGGAGGGAGCGATCCAGTGCGCTTACTTGGAGCACACACACACATGTTGAGCTCTTGTTTTGTGAAATAAAGAGCCGGTTACCAAACCCACGTCTTGCCTGGTACTTTGGTAATGCTACAATATAGTAGTTATATGCGTAGATCTTTGGAATAATTGGAGCCGCAACTGACGACGAGGCTGACGTCAGCGGCGCAGGTAGGTCCGGAGTCAACAGCTGTTTTTGTTTTTTTTATTGACACAGAGGATGAATATTCCGATGGATTTAATGATTTGGAGTGACACGGATGGTTTGTTAAAATTGTTGTTTATATTACATTTATTTGATGTGACTAGTCTGACGTCAGCGGCGCATGTAGTTCCGGCGTCAACAGCTGTGTTTTATTTTTCAAGTGACACAAGACAAATATTCCAATGGATTTAATGATTTGGAGTGACACGGATGGTTCGATAAAATTGTTGTTTATATTGCATTTATTTGATAAATCTAGTCTGACGTCAGCGGCGCACCTCGTTCCGGTATCAACAGCTGTGTTTTTTTTTTTTTTTTTTTAAGTGACACAAGACGAAGATTCCGATGAATTTAATGATTTGGAGTGACACGGATGGTTCGATAAAATTGTTGTTTATATTATTGTTATTTGATATATAGTTTACATATTGTTATATGGGCCTGTGCAATAATTTGAACTGCCACTGACGACGAGTCCGACGTCAGCGGCGCGCCGCACACGCGGCGTTGTTTACAGAAAGGATGACGAATTTGATCGATGGATTTAATGATTTGGAGTGACACAGATGGTTTGATAAACGTGTTATTTATGTTATAGTTATTTGAATAACTGTTAATGTTACGTCAGGCCCGTTCTCATCTCCTCGTTTGTGTTTATGTCACGTTAGCATACCGTATCGTTTGGCCTGTTGTTGCTTGTTCATGTCTGTTCTTGGTGTTGGATTTCGTCAAATAAATTTCCCCCAAGATGCGACTTAAATTCCTGTGCGAGTTATCTGTTTTTTCCACTTTATTGTGCATTTTATGGCTGATGCGACTTGTACTCCGGAGCAACCTTTAGTCCGAAAAATACGGTACCTTAATTTCCGGACTGTAAACCACTATTTTTTGCACAAGCTTTGAACCCTGCGGTTTATAGTCCATTTCATCTTATATATGGATTTTTCATGATTTTTATGATATCACAATACTATATTATATTATATTATATTTTTGATAATACAGGCAATATGAAAGTTAGGACATTTTATGTAAAACACCTGTGGCTTATAGTCTGGTGCATCTTGTACATGAAAAAAAACAGGAATTTCCCCTAGTTTCAGCTGCTGTGGTTTATATCCAGGTATGGCTTATAGTTCGGAAATTACAGTATGTACTCTGTTTTTGTGAGTCAGTCATGTAATTGACTAGTGAGCAGTCACTCTCAATCAGATGGGATATGATTCAACTCTCGAATGATAATGAATATAATAAATGGGATAGACTACTGATGAAACACTACTCAGACCTCGTCAGTACAGACAAATGTATTAGAGATTTTTTTTCAAACCCTCAAAAATTACCAAAATAATTACAATAGACAGTTTAAGCTATATACAAAAAACAAGAGGGGTGGGGGATAGGGAAATTTAAGATATCAAAAATATTTGAAAATTATGTAAAAATAAAAATAATAAAACCTGTGAATGTGTGGATCTGGAGGGATTCTGACTGGCATCTACCCAATTAACAGCTTCTGAAGTTTTATGGACTGTAAAAATGAAAACCTTCCAGGTATCGATTGAAAAAATTGAAAAATAACATACCCTTGTTATTACAGACATTACTGAAAAATGAGCTAACTGAAGTATTGGAGATCAAAAGGAAAAAGAGACTTAATGCAAAAATATGAATCTCCTTCTGTGATCATCAGATGCAGCTAGAAGTTCAAACCACGGAGCTGGAACAGATTCCAACAAATTTTTGGCGAGAGGTGAATATAATCTTGGCTTGCTTGCTGCTCAATCACAGATATCGACAAACAACAATTAACACTCACATTCACACAATTGGACAACTTAATGAACATAAATTTATTTCAGGGAAAAATGTATGGAGGAAAGCTGGAGAAAGCATCATATTAATGACTCATCAAGCTTCAGAGAAAAACTCTGCTCATCAACACCTGGTGAAAAAGTTCTTCTAACAGGTGTACCAAGCCATGCAATTGCAAGTACCTTTTGATTGATTTGTCATTTTTATCAATCTTTTGCAATTGCCTTCTTACGGAATTCTCCAACTGCTTTCTGATGTTGAACTAAAACGTAGAAATTGCAAAATGACACCTTGGACTGCTGCCTTATTTTTTATTTCACCTACTGGCTTTGCAAAACCAAACAAAACAAAACAATCAGAGTCTGAGTTTTTACAATGGTTTTGTTATTCATCTTGCAAGTATGCGGGGAGCTTTTTTCTGCATTGCTTTCAACAAACTTCTCATGGCTACTGGTGTGGTGATGCTCGAAATTGGCATTTCCACAAGAGCAATTAACTCATGTTAAATAAGGAAGATAACATTGCCTTGCACGAATGTGTACAAAAACACATTTTTATCCATTAAAATGAAACTTTTTGTTTTTCCTGGTTAGTGTCTGCCATCTTTACTACTTGTTCAGCCAACAGCTAGCGGTAATTGCTACGTAGAGTTTATTTAGTCTGTATGGTTTATATCAAATACAAACATTTATATTTAATCCTAGCAAGGTGGTTGTGTTTGATTTTATTTTCAATCCTTATTGGAATGATAACCCATTCCTGCCAGTACACAGACACCCACACCCATACGCACGCACGCACACGCGCACGCACGCACACACACACACACGCCAGAGAGATCTTACATGACTTGACACATTTACCTGCATTTCTCCACACACACGCCAGAGAGGTCTTAGGTGACATGACACATTAACCTGCATTTGTCCTGGGTGGTCTGGTCTCAAGTCACTTGGGCTCATAGCATGCTTGTCCTTTCTCGTAAGCAGAACCATAGACAAGTTTGTGGACGTTTTGAGGTTTTCTATTCTCTCTTGCCAGTGATCTGCCTCCAGGACATGAGAACTGTTCCATGGTAACATTGAGAGCGTTCAGTTTGCTATGTTTGGCAACAAGTTACGCAGAAAACACCATGAGTCAAAATCTATTTCCAAAACTTTAAAGGACTAAAAAGCTCTTGGGAGGACAAAAGAGGAAATGTGAGATCCTAGAAAACTGTGCTGAACTCCTGCTGATTGCATGTGCCGAAATAAAAACACTCCAATGCTCAATGCCGAACACAAACACTAAATGTTGATCAGCACAATCCAATTAAGTCATGTTGTTTGTGCAATAAGACTCCATGCAGTATAGAGGTGAGAATTATCAGATGTTGACAAAAGTCACATTTACTGCAAGTGCCACTACGTCTCAGGTAAGCGCATATTAAATAATTGATGCGTCCCAAAAATGTAACAAATCCCAAATACCTAAAATATCCACAACGATGCTTGAGAAGTGTAGTTAATATAAAAAGGGTGAAAAATGCATATTGTTGGTCATGAATAACTGCAGGCAACACCGAATGTACCATGAAGTGCAGCTACCGTCGACTAAGAAAGGATAAGAAATACATAAAATGGCCTTTAGTCTTCAAACCCTTCAAAGGCAAAAAAATAAATAAAATGTTGACTGTCCTGGCAACCACAC
This sequence comes from Syngnathus floridae, assembly GCF_059516105.1. Classification (NCBI taxonomy): domain Eukaryota; kingdom Metazoa; phylum Chordata; class Actinopteri; order Syngnathiformes; family Syngnathidae; genus Syngnathus; species Syngnathus floridae. The sequence continues at coordinate 2,851,002 of NC_142415.1, forward strand.
AGAGTGGGTGGAATTGGAAGCAAGAACATTTCTTTTTGTTTTTAAGAAGAATGCATTTCAGCAGCAGTGACACTCAACAGAGGACCAATGCATTTAGTCCAGGGGTGTCAAATCCCAGTCCTCGGGAGCCGCATTCCTCCATGTTTTCCAAGTTTTCCTCGTTAAACACAGCTGATTTTATTAATCAGGATCATTATGAGGCTCCTGCAGAACGTGAGGATGAACTCAGCATCGGAATGCGCCCCCTGAGGACTGGAGTTTGCACCCCTGATTTAGTCTGTTGTGACTTTCAGCTGAAACCAGATGTGAAGGGCTTTCAATTATGCATATAAATAATATCTCCTCCATCCATCCATCCATCCATCCATCCATCCATCCATCCATCCATCCATCCATCCATCCATCCATCCATCCAAAGCCTTCCAAAGAGTTGGCATTTATTTCCAGTATTCACTAATTTTAGAAGTTATCAGAAATACCGTATTGGCCGGGATATAAGACGATCCTGATTATAAGATGGCCCCCTCTTTTTCAAGACTCAAGTTTGAAAAAATACTTTTTGAACACCAAATTTAATTTTTATACAGAAAATAATTCCAGTAAATCTGAAACAAATGATTATAACAATATATTCGACAGAAAAAGCATGTTATTTTGCCTCATTCAAATCATGCAACAACTGTCTATCACATCTTAATATCATCACATTTGTAAATGATTGGCTTCTGGTTTTTTAAATGTAAATATACCAATCTACTGTGATAAAACAACCAAATTGCAATAACTGCATCAACCATCAAAGTGAAGTCTAACTGTAACTGTAGTCTTGAAACAAATCCAAATAAGGAAAAACATTGCAATAAAATAATGCAAACTGCTACCGCTATTGTTGGGGAGCCTGAGGACTGTATAGGGGGTTGGCTCGGATGGTTATGCTCTTTTCGCCCCTGGGTGTCGGTCAGAACACAGGAAGGAAGACGTGGTTCAGTTGCTTTAGTGATTTATTGGCAAAAAAACTAACAGGCACTGTGGCTCATAGGGTCATACAAGCAACCTGGCAAAAGGGTATAGGCACGCGTTTGGTCATAAGGATGTGAGAGCAGGTGTGTGTAGTGTACATGAGTGAGTGTTTGGGTGTGTGAATGTGATTCTTGTGTGTGTGATTATTGTATGAAGCGTGTGAAGGGTGCGTGGGGTGTATGTGTGTGTGTGTGTGTGCGCGTGTGTGTGTGTGTGTGTGTGTGTGTGTGTGTGTGTGTGTGTGTGTGTGGTGTGTTTGAAATACACAGAAATACAGCACATAAGTCAACGCTCAACTTCTGACGTCACACAACACTAGTAGACGGCACACATTACATAACTAACTGCGTGTAACGGCTCCGCTATACTAAATAACTATAAATGAACTACTCTCAGCAACACACCAAACATAAGTCATCGAGACAACAAAATACATTTGCTGGCGACCATTAGTCGCCGTGCTGCTGCGTAACGGCTACTCATACAATGCGAAGCAAACTTAAAGGAGCGCGCCAAAGCTATCAATCAAACGGCGCACACACGAAACAAACCGCGATCAGACAAACGGCACAACAGTAGACAGTAGTAACAATGAAATGTATATACTCACTTTGTGTCAACGACACACACGATCACAGCAACATACTCAGTCGATACCAGCATTCTTTAACTAACCGCTGCGCACAACTTCCAACAATCGCGATAAGCTGAGGTAACTCACGCGAGACTTAAAGGCGCGGTGACGTAACTGTCCAACATTTTAACATCAACACAGGAACCTTTCTAACAGCTATTTTTATTTTTCTTCTTTGTGACAGGGGTTTGCTTTGGCCTGGGGAGGTAAGTTCAGCATTAGCTTTAAAGATATCTGGCGCGTCTAGCGTTGTAAATGGGTATAATGTCTCGACCCCGAATGTAAGACGACTCCCACTTTTTCAGTCTTATTTCAATGCAAAAAAGCATCGTCTTATATTCGGGCCAATACGGTAATAAAGTAAGACTTGTTCCTTAATCTACATGACTGCTTCTTGGATTTTGACTTGTAAGTCTCCTTGTGCATACATCAATTCTCTCGAACGGTACTCTGTTTCCACATCCCAAAAATATGCTTCTTGGATTAATTGAAGCCTCTAAGGAAGGGTGTCAAACTCATTTTTGTCGCAGGCCACATTGTCATTTTGGTTTCCAGCGTCGGGCCATTATGACTGTGAACCCATATCAATGAATAATCTCAACAGAAGTTTGTAAAAAAAATCTATTTTAAAAGGGGAATGGATAACAGGAAATGTTGCAACTCCTTGATGTGATTAAAAGTGAAGACAATATATATTTGTGGCACTTTAGCAAGAAACATGTAAAATGATGTGGCGGGTTGGCCTCGGGCCTTGAGTTTGACACATGCTCTAAGGCTTTGTTTAGACTGGCAGCCCCAAAACCATATCTGTGTGTTATGAAGACATCTTAAATCAAATCTATTGCGCTAGACCTAAATCACATGGGGAAATTGGTTTCATATCTGATACTGATCAAATGTATCCATATGCGTCTCGGGTGCGGACGCTCTGGCCTCTCAAATCTAATAACACGACGTTTGCTCAGTTGCATATCAATGAGGTAGTAATAGTAATATCATTTTGGCTGTCACACCACAAGCCACAAACATATGCATACGCAACAAACAACCATTCACGCTCACATTTACACCTACAGACATTTTAGAATGTATAAATAACCGAAGAAACGTGTTTTTGGATTGTGGAAAGAACCCTGCCAAGGAAAACATGAGACAAGCGCAGGGAAAACATGCAAACTCCAGATAGATAGCCAGAGCCTGGATTCAAACCCACACCCTCAGAACTGTGAAGTGGATGTGCTCTTCTTTACTGTGCTACCCTGCTTTTTTTTTAACCTTTTCATATTTTTCATTTTACCAGCTAAAATTGGACAACAAATGAAGAATAATCCTCTGCAATTGCTTCACTGATAAACAAACAAATTGCCAACCAAGATAGCCCACAGAACTGACAGATATGAGAATTTAGATCCTTCTCTCTTTAAGTCATCTTGCCTGTGAAGTTATCATTAGGTGATCCAGTCACTGAAATAAAGTGAAGGCCTGCGGCCAGTGGCCTTTGCAGAGATGAATGACTTCATGTTTAAATGCCGCCAATATAAACACAACACAAACCACTGAGTCACGGATCTGCAGAGGTTGCTTGTTTGTCACAAATACTTTTGATGGAGAGAACTGATACTTTGTGTTGTCTGCAAATCAAAGAGAAAGATTGATGAATAGAGAGGATTATGCTGCTCTGATCCTGTCATTGATTTTGTTTGCTTTCATCAGTGATATGGACAAATCTTAAAAGACATTTCTCAAATTGAAAAGTCCTGAGACCTAAAATACATACACAATGAGACAAGAGAGGTCTGCTTTGCTTCATATTGTGTAAGGTCAGTGAAAGATCTCACACTTCTAGGATACACAAGTGACATTTTGGGTTTAGATTGTCAGAGGTCAAAGCGAAAGTTAAGAAGGAGGAGCGCAAATATGTAATGACCAGTGATGGGTATTACCGTATTTTCCGGAATATAAGGTGCACCGGACTATAAGGCGCACCTTCAATGAATGGCCCATTTTAAAACGTTTTCCATATATAAGGCGCACCGGACTATAAGGCGCACCATTAATGCAATCACAATATAATAACTTGAAATAGTGAAAACAATAACAATATATCAATAATGTTAATATCACACAACACACAAAATAAACATGTAAAGCTTACTTTAATAAGTACAAAACAAAACAGTCAGATAGATCAGTAAACTTTAAAAGTTAAAGTTAAAGATTAAAATAATAACAAATTAACAATTTTATGAAAGTTGAATGATTTTTTTATTAGATGTATTAGGTTTGTTTTATTGTTGTTATTGTTGTATGAATAAAAAGGGAGATATTGGTGTTTGTGACTGCAGTAAACAGGCCAGGTTGCATCATGTCAGATTTTTAATCCAAATCAAATCATTCTCCATTTTATCTTTTTTATTTAAACTTCAGACGCAGTAAATTACTTTATAATCACAAAATAATGATCCATAGTCTTTTTGATTCATGATTCATAGTCTTCAGCGGGCCACTTATGATTGATTTTATGACACAATGCTTCGGGTCAGTTTAAATTTAGACCAAATGCGGCCCGCGGGCCGAAATTTGGTCCATATATAAGACACACCGAACTATAAGGCGCACTGTCGGCTTTTGAGAAAATTTGAGGTTTTTAGGTGCGCCTTATAGTCCGGAAAATACGGTAATACGATTTTAACAATATTCTAAACAATACTTCTATGCATTCTAACATGGCAAAAATAGGAGGGGACGTGGCGCACACAGCAATTAACTTGGGGTTGGTCATTCCCCCTGTCTCCTATGTGTTGTTTTTGGCAGGCAGTCTTAGTTTTAGCTGTCATTTTAGTTTTTATTAATTTTAGTCATGTCCATACTTCAGTTTTAGTCAACTAAAACTCAGAGCATTATCATTTTATTTTAGTCAGAATTTTCCAGGACATTTTTTTTTCACTGTTGTGGTGATGATACTCATTTACATGCTGTTGGAAAGAAGAAATCCGCACGCGCAATTGCTGTGAGCTAGTCGTGCCTTACGGAAATTAAAGGCCCAGAGACACCGGTATATGTATAAATCGATTTTAGTTAGCTTATGGGTTTATAAATATAAATTGATGATCGAAACAACGAAAAGGAAGCTGTTGCTCTGAAGAATATAATTTAAATTTGCCGCGCAAACGAGTTTGACTGCACCGAGCCGCCAGCCGGAAGTGAAGTCTCAAGTTGTACGCGTTTAGCATCAGTGAATGTAAAGAAAAAGAGAAGAGGGGCCAGCGCGGAGACGTCGGGCCAGGCTTGCGGCCAACCCAGCTCGCCCAGCCGTGCCTTCCATTCTCCTGGCGTACGTTCGCTCGCGGGACGACAAGATGGGTTGTGTTCGCCTGATAGGATCCACGAACCGGACAGTGCGTGCCTGCTGTGTGCTCGTGTTCAGAGTGGCCCGGTTGACTGTCATCTTTCCGGACTCTGGGGTGCATCGGAAGCGGCTAGCGTGCTATCACTCTTATTGTTCATTGATGTTGACTTCTTGTTTTATTTTTCCTGTGTTGTTTACTTGTATGTGCATTGTGAACTCTGTCTTGTCACCCTGGGATGGTGAGAAACGTAATTTCGATTTCTTTGTGTGTCTTGACATGCGGAGGAATTGACAATAAAGGAGACTTTGAGACTTTGACTTTGAAAAGTATGTCGAAGCGTGACGGGAGGGGCACAATTCAGAAAACGTGTTCAGCTTGTCAAAAAAATGCGATTTAAGCATTAAAATTAAAAATGCGCCTAAAATCTAAACCAAACGCTGCAGATGTTCATTTCTTCATGCGCAGTGGTCAACTCGGCACTCTAAAGCCCCCTGAGAATGTTTTACTATGCCAACCTAACCACAGTGACGGGAGAGGCACAATTCAGAAAACGTGCTCAGCTCGTCGAGAAAATGCGATTTAAGCAATAAAATTAAAAAAGCGCAAAAAACCTAAACCAAACGTTGCGGGTGGTCATTTCTTCATGTGTCGTGGTCAACTCGGCACTCTAAAGCCCCCAAGAGCACTTTTTTCTATGCCAACCTAACCAGAGTGACGGGAGGGCCACAAATCAGAAAACGTGCTCAGCTCGTCGAGAAAATGTGGTTTAAGCAATAAAATTTAAAATGCGATTTAAACCCAAACCAAACGCTGCAGATGGTCATTTCTTCATGCGCCGTGGTCAACTTGGCACTCTAAAGCCCCCTAGAGAACCTTTTACTATGCCAACCTAACCAGAGTGACGGGAGAGGCACATCTCAGAAAATGTGCTCAGCTCGTCGAGAAAATGTGATTTAAGCAATAAAAAAAAAAAATGATTCTAAAACCTAAACCAAACGTTGCAGGTGGTCATTTCTTCATGTGCCGAGATCAACTCGGCACTCTAAAGCCCCCAAGAGCACTTTTTACTATGCCAACCTAACCAGAGTGATGGGAGGGGCACAATTCAGAAAACGTGCTCAGCTCAGCCCAAATGAACTGCTAGATTCATCATATTCTGCGTCAAAAGAGGTTTCTGAATCAGATAAAATGCTGCTAATATTGCCGCTAGAAACGGAGCTGTCGCTATCATCTACCATGTTGTTTGGGTTTGTTGAGATCCGGGTGTACTTGTGACGTCACAGTAATGGCGCCACCAGTGTGGCTGCGTGCGGAACCCGATCGATAAACTGGCATTTAATTTTAGCTTTATTCTTAGTAATGGGTGTCCATTCTTAATTTCCAATGCGGCAAATGTGTTCTCTATACATTCTATCAAATTCCGTTCTAATTGAAAAAAAAAGGATGTCTCTAGGCCTTTAAACAATGGATGTCTTTCCATTTTTTGATAAAACTGATACGTTGACTATTGGCCCTGCTCATCATCAGCACCTATTAAAGGACAGGAGCACTCTGACTTTTGATAAAAGTATATTTAAGTATATTAAGTTATATTTAAGTCAACTCTCACATTTGGAATGCACATTAAGAACATTACTGGAATTTGGAATACCTGCTAAATTAAGAGTTTTGCCCTCCCGCTCTTCACTTTCTTCAACACAGCACAAATACCTGCATTAATTGTGACACCACAGCACCTGTCAGCCTCATGCTTCACTTCTCTTGTTCACGCACCAGGTGCAAGTGTCTACCCTCTTGGCAGTACGTCCATTTCACTTGAGTACACCATGATTTCCCTGCACACTGCCCAAATCATTCTAAAGTCAAAAAGCCACCATATGGCAGTGATGATCAGCTCCGATCCTCGAGTACCGCTGTGCTGCATGTTTTAGATGTCTCCCTCCTCCAACACACCTGATTCAAATGATCCGTCATCAATAATCTCTGAAGAAGCTTGATAATGATCCTAATGATTTGAGTCTGGTGCGTTGGAGGAGTAAGACAAATAAAACATGCAGGTCAGCAGCACTCTAGGACAGAGTCTAAAAGCCATAAGGTGTTCTTCATACATAGCAAAAAAGAACTTTCCAAGTCCACAATGATGGTTCTGGATCCTCAAGACTGGGCTACCAACTTAATATATTCCCAAAAAGGCAAAAAACAACAACATTATTTGGCATACGACCAGATCTTTCAGAGAGGGTTATGACTAAGCTAGCAAAATAAAACTGATCACATTTGTGATTACAAATTACTTTCTATGATGATCCTCCATAAAATCTTGACAAATAACTTGTTAGCGGTGGCAGCCAAGGTCAACAATTACAAGGCTCTCAGAAAGTATTGGTACGTTGTGATTAGTTAAGTTCTATTTGCTCTATATAGATAACTAGGTTAAAAATCAAAAGATAAAATGATGCATGCAACCGTTTTGGCTTTTCAAGACAAGGTATTTAATTTACTATATCTGAAATACAAAGCCTCTTAGCTGATGTTTGTTTTGGAAATTCTCTTCAGCTCTTGAAGAGGTGAATGAATATGGACTGAATGACTTGCCAGTCCACAACTTTCTTTGTCTATAATGAACACATTCTATTGTTAGGCATTTTGGAGCAATTTCTTGCCGATTTATGAAGGCTCTCCCAATCAGTTTGTTTTCTTATTTCTTTAAAGTGACACAAAATGCTTCTGTAGATTTCAGTTTGCGAGTACCTTCTTGTTAATCAACTGGGATTAATGAGCCTGTCCCTTAAGAATCCATACCAGTCAAAGCTATTACACTACCTCCACTGACCTTCACAGACTAATTTGTTTGGGATAATAAGATATATTTTTTTATGTTCTGATATACCATCTGTATTTGTTCACGAAGTCTTCTGCAAACAGTATGTTGGTATTCTTTGCCTTCAGAAGGTTGTTGGTAATTACCAATAGACAGCTCTATTCATGTTGATTACACCTCTAACTAGAACAAAAAAAGTATTCACACGCAAAGCCTTAATCTAGAGCGACATTTTTTTGGAGGGGAGTATACATTTATACACACGGATATCGGCGTTCCAACTCAAGTATTTGTTGATTAAGACTGAAGGAACCTCTGTAGAGAAGCGGAATGTAAAATCAAAATGAAAAAGAGTGTAAGCTTGGCAGTGCTTCATTCAGTAAGATCTGCAGTGACTTCTATGCATGGTTAAGGGATTTTTTTTCATTGTTGTTTTTGGGTTGAGTGTTTTGCCATCTGTTCTGCTTTTCCTTGTCTGCTGTTAGACAGTCAAGCTTCTACTTTTACAATAGGATGCACTATTTGGCGTGGCAACGCGGAAGAACAGCACCCCAGCTGTCAGCGTTGCCTATTTGCAGGTGCTGACGTAGTGGCAGCTGTCAGAGATTTTTAATATCTCATGTATTAATAATGTGCTATGATGAGTGTGTATTTAAGAAAACAACATTTTCTGCTTACATCAAATTCAAACAAGGCCTTGCATGAGTGTGCCAAAACTTTTGATTGCTTGTATATTCCTAGGTAGAACTATGTAGAAAGTATATTGATCTTTCCTGCCACATATTATCTCCAGAAACATCATCTATACCAGAGCTATCAACACTCATGCACTGAGTGTCAAACTCAAACATTTCTGTACTCTCTTATGCTTTATTTAAATTTCTCACTCTATGAAAAAGTACCACTGAAAAAAAAAAGGTTTCGTCATTGCCAAAAGTGATCCAGAATGTGCAAACACAACATGCGACATGAATTTACATCGACTGGAGCGTCTCTCATCGCGCTTTAGTTGATGTCGCACGCACCATTCGACTGTTTGTGACCCGTGTTGCCAAATCCTTTTTCTTCCGCCTATTTAAGCTTATTTACAGTGGGTTCAGCGGGGTTTTATTTTGAAATCCTAGAAAAGAAAACCTGGCATCCTTGAACAAAAATAAACTGTCATTCAAAACCGTTCATAACCCCAGAATGAGCGCGTTCACAAAAACATTCACAAAGCAAAAATGTGCAACATTCTGTCCACGTTAGACCAAATTATGAAGAGGTTCATGAGCATTCATTGAACGTGCTCAGATACAGCACTGGTGGGAGGAAACCCACACAGGGACGGGGAGAACATGAAAACGCCACACAGGAAAGCCGGAACTGGAAACCCACTTGTGGAAACCCACAAACCCTGCACAGTGAGGCGAACGCGCTAACCAGTGCAAAACCGTGCCGCCTGTCACTACTATTAGTGACATGAAATTTGAACATTTCATCTGCAAGTTCCCAAAGTCTCAATTTAGCCTAGCTGTCACTGACAGTTAAAGTTTTGAATACCTTTAACTGCATTGTTGTCATTTCCCAAGTTTAATCCCCATTCCCTGACCTGTTGACACTTGCACGATTGCGTCATCTAAGTTTCAGTGTGATCTTAATAAGCTTATCCACAGCCTTGACAAGCCGACACATGCATGAATATAAAGTCAAAAATAGCTGAACATATAAATGTACAATCAATATTTGAACATCAGCCCTAGATTTAATTACAAAGAAAGTAAAACATGGATTTACTTGTCCACCAAAGAGACTGAAATACCAAAGACAGGCAAGATACTATGTCTGTAATTTGATGTGGTTATCAAAGTGAAATTGTGATTCCAGCTTGCCTTATATTGTATTCCATCCATCCATCCATCCATCCATCCATCCATCCATCCATCCATCCATCCATCCATCCATCCATCCATCCATCCATCCATTATCTGAACCGTTTATTCTCACATGGATCGCAGGCATGCTGGAGTTTACCCCAGCTTACTTCAGTTGGCGGTGTACATCCTGAACTGGCACACATAGACAAACAAACATTTGCACTCACGATTACACCAAAGGACAAGTGAGAGTGCCCAATTTACCTACCATGCATGTTTCTGGAATGTGGGAGGAACCAGAGTACCCGGAGGAAACCCCCACTCAGGCAGTAGACGTGCTAACCAGTGTGTCACCGTGCCACCCTGATACTGTATTTATGACCTTTAATTTCACATGGATCGCAGGCATGCTGGAGTTTACCCCAGCTTACTTCAGTTGGCGGTGTACATCCTGAACTGGCACACATAGACAAACAAACATTTGCACTCACGATTACACCAAAGGACAAGTTAGAGTGCCCAATTTACCTACCATGCATGTTTCTGGAATGTGGGAGGAACCAGAGTACCCGGAGGAAACCCCCACTCAGGCAGTAGACGTGCTAACCAGTGCGTCACCGTGCCACCCTGATACTGTATTTATGACCTTTAATTTCAAACAGCCCATCCATCCATGAGGTAGCGCCTATAACAGCTGGCTTTGAACAGGAGCAGGATACCCCCTGGAGTGTTTGCCAGCCGATCGCAGGGTATAAAGAAATGCCACAGACGGCCCCTCTCTCTCTCTCTCTCTCTCTCTCTCTCTCTCTCTCTCCTCTCTCTCTCTCTCTCTCTCTCTCTCTCTCTCTCTCTCTCTCTCTCTCTCTCTCTCTCTCTCTCTCTCTCTCTCTCTCTCTCTATATATATATATATATATATATATATATATATATATATATATATATATATATATATATATATATATATACACACTGCTCAAAAAAATTAAAGGAACAGTTTTTTTATCAGGGTATGGCATGAATTCAATTAGACTTTTCTGATAAGGTTTTGGTCAGGGGCAGAGGGGGATTGTTAATCAGTTTCAGCTGCATTGGTGTTGATGGAATTAACAACAGGTGCACTAGAGGGGCAACAATGAGATGGTCCCCAAAACAGGACTGGTTTTGCAGGTGGAGGACATTTCAAGTTCCTCCCTCTTGATCTTTTTTAACTTTTTCCACAAGTGTTGGCTTTAGCAAGAGTGATTATCACGACTGGAAGCATGAGGCGATTTCTTAACCCTCCTGAAGTTGCACATATTGTCCAACACCTCCAGGATGGCACATCCATGAGTGCTGTTGCAAAAAGATTTGATGTGACTCCCAGTACAATCTCCAGAGCATGGAGGAGATTCCAGGAGGCAGGCAGTTACTTTCGGAGAGCTGGACAGGGCCGTAGACGGTCCTCATTCCAACAGCAGGACCGATATCTGCTGCTTTGTGCAAGGAGGAACAGGTTGAGCACTGCTGAGCCCTACAGAATGACCTCCAGCAGGATACTGGTGTGAATGTCTCTGCCCAAAAAGTCAGAAACAGACTTCACGAGGGTGGCCTCAGGGCACGGCGTCCTGTAGTGTTTTCTGTGCTCATTGCTCAGCACCGTGGAGCTCGATTGCCATTTGCCATAGAACACCAGAATTGGCAAGTCCGCCACTGGCGCCCTGTTCCCAGATGAGAGCAGGTTTACCCTGAGCACCTGTGATAGACGTGAAAGGGTCTGGAGAAGCCAAAGAGAGCGCTATGCTGCCTGCAACATGACCGGTTTGGTGGTGGGTCAGTGATGGTCTGGGGAGGCATTTCCCTGGAGGGACGAACAGACCTCTACAGGCTAGAGAACAACAGTCTGACTGCCATTAGGTATCGGGATGAAATCCTTGCACCCATGGTCAGACCCTACGCTGGTGCAGTAGGTCCTGGGTTCCTCCTGAGCCACAACAATGCCCGGCCTATTGTGGCAAGAGTATGCAGACAGTATCTGGCGGATGAAGGAATTGACACAATTGAATGGCTCTCACGATTACCTGATCTAAACCCGATAGATTACCTCGGGGACATAATGTTTCCCCCCAATGATCTTCGTCACACACACATCTGGGTGTGGTGAAATTTGTCCTCTGCATTTAACCCATCCCCATGTGATTTTGATCCATCCCCTGGGGGAGGGGAGCAGTGAGCAGCAGCGGTGCCGTGCTCAGGAATCATTTGGTGATCTAACCCCCCAATTCCAACCCTTAATGCTGAGTGCCAAGCAGGGAGGCAATGGGTCCCATTTTTATAGTCTTTGGTATGACCCGGCCGGGGTTTGAACCCACAACCTTCCAGTCTCAGGGCGGACATTCTACTACTAGGCCACTGAGCCTGAGTTTCGGTCCATCATACGCCGCCAGGTTGCTCCTCAGACTTTACAGGAGCTCACTGATGCCCTTAGACAGATCTGGGAGGACATCTCACAAGATACCATCCGTCGTCTCATTAGGAGCATGCCGCGACGTTTTCAAGCATGCATACAAGCTCGTGGGGGCCACACAAGATATTGAAGCGAATTTTGAGTTGCAGAAATTGAATTTAAGCAAAAAGGACGAGCCTGCCATATCATTTTTTCACTTTGATTTTTGGGGTGTCTGTATACTGAGCCCTCTGTAGGCTGAATTTTTTTATTTCCATCAAAAGATGTGGCATCCTTTTGTTCCTGAGACATTAAACTGTCCATATCAGTATAGATACCCCCCAAAAAAATTTCACCATTGAAATCTGATGAGTTTTCAAAGTGTTCCTTTAATTGTTTTGAGCAGTGTATATATATATATATATATATATATATATATATATATATATATATATATATATATATATATATATATATATATATACATATATATAGATATAGATATATATATAGATATATATATAGATATATATATATAGATATATATTGGCCAATACTTTTGAATATTTATTTGGGGTCACTTTGAATAATGTCAGGTTTAAAAAGTAAATGTTAATCCCAAGCGAACAAATATTCATATCAAATGCAACTGGGTCAGTTTCCCAGACCTTGCAACTTGACAAGTCACCAAACACATTTTTAAGTATGCCTGCAAGTAGATAATGGGCTTAAATGTTTATGAGAAAATAAAAAAATCCTAAATTAAAGAGTTACTTCAGTCTTGTGCCAGAAGGGTTGAGTTTTCTGACCTGACAAGAGGTCTGTATGTAAAGACCTTTTAATGCTGTTCCCACACATCAGCACCCAACTTCTTGTGTTACAATTACTCACGCAAATAACTGGAAAGCGGTGACATTACATTACAGTGACTTCATCAGTAAATAACTGAAGTCGCCTCAACCTGTCTCCTTAATGTTCCCCCTTGGCCTTTAATGTGACTCGCATAGAGCTCAATAACTCTTAATATTGTCAGGACAGAAACATGTCTAATGTCAAAATAAATAAAATACAGCAGAGACATAGCGCAAGTGAGAGATAAAGTGTTTGTGGTTTTCAAAGTTGTACTTAAAGAGGCAATGCGATCTTTAATTTTGATTACAACTTTTGTACTGAAAAGTCATACACAACTCAGCTGGTTAAGGTTATGAAACAGCACTTTGTCTGCTTTTTTCTTTTAACAGAGACAGTTGACATTTCAGAGATTTGTGGTTTAAACAGCCAGAAACAGCAACCTCAGCTTCCCATGAGACATATTTTGTGGTACAGTGTGTACACATACAAGGGTATGCTGCCAACAGTAGATTAATGTGCGCAGCCACAGCAGGTAATCCTCTGGGTGATGCACTCCTCCTCAGAGCAAAAACAAATGCTGTCACTCAACTTAACACAATTAATTTCCTTTCCTGATTTAGACATTAAATATGTGCACAGGAATTATCCTTACAGCTAATTAATTACTATACAGTTAAAGGACAAACATCTTAGGGATGGTTTTGTAATTGTTTAAGTCAAATCTTACTTGTAATACTGTTACTGTACACAATTAGAAAACTTTCAAAAGCAAAGTCTGAAAACAGAATGACAATAATGGAGGATTCCTGTTAGTCATTTCATGTTAAATGCAATCTCACTGCTAATTTACTTTCTAGTGACTGCTTGTGGCACTTTCACATAGTTGTCATGTTCAAAACATTCTCTTGTCTTTTGACATTGTACCATCTAGTGTAAAACAATCAAGACACACCTCTCCATACAGCAGCAAAATGCAACAACTTTGGTTTTGAATAAAATATGTTCACTGAGACTATACTTAATATCCTCTGACTGCATAGACAGATTATAAAATTATACTTGGAGAAAAAAACATTGGAACTTCTGAGTCATCACAGCTATTTATAGTGTTTGCTAACCACTGAAGCCTCGGAACTTGAGTCTACAGTAATGGGATGCCACACATGCATCCATACTCATGTACCCTCAGATATGAACTGTGTGACTTGGTAATCCTGTCAGAAAAAGCAATTTTGATGACAGCAGTGGAACCCAAATTAGGTAAGAGACTGTCTTAAACAGTTTACAGAAGAGACATTTAGTGGTAACGATTATGTGCAGAATTAGACAAAACTATTTTGTGTGGCCTGCAAGAATGCGGTTTTGAGAGGAAAAATCATGTGATTTTGAATTTGATCTTATGTTTGATTTGAAAACAAAACAAAACAAAACCAAACAAATTAAGTCATTACATTTTAAAATCGTTACTTCATTCGATACAGACCCCATGTATCGAGAAATGTATCAAATCGTCTTTTGGAGAGATGTAGACCCCTAATTCACGGTCATATTGTGTATACTTTATCCTTTGCAAAGAATTACTACATGTCCATAAATCTCATAGTTGTAGGCAGGACATGCCCTGTTGTGTCACGTGAGTCGCATTTGAGTTCGAGGCAGCGCATGCCTCGCTGCAAAATGATTCGCTGCTGGATCCAGGTAATTAAGTGCAACATAAATAACAAGTATAAATTTGCCACCACATGGCCAAAGCACGCACAAAAGACAAAATGTGCGTTCGTTTGAATGAGAATGCATGTTTGTCATTATTGTATGTTTTTATAAAGTGTAATATTATAGAAAGCTACGTTTCTCTTTAAAAGTAATTGCATTTCTTTTTAAGGGGTGGGGGGCTGACAGCAATTAATGCCATTTTAAGGAGGAAAGATGACTTGGCTTGGTGAATGGACTGCACTTATATAGCTCTTTTATCTACATCGCATGGTGCCCAAAGCGCTTTACAATGCCTCACATTCACCCATTCACGCACATACTATTCATACACCAATAGAAGGCTGCTGCCATGCAAGGTGCTGGGAACTCCCACACTGGGAGCAAATTGGGGTTCAGTGACTTGCTCAAGGACACTTCCACGTGGTCACCGGTGTTGAAGATCGATCCCACAACCTCAGAGTTGAGAGGCTCTACCACTGAGCCACGCCGCCCCATGTGTGAGTGTTTTAATTATCAGTGTGGTCAAGGAAGGAATTAAACTCAAATCAACACAAAAATATGGAAACGGCCAACCCTACTAAGTGCAAATTGAAAGGAACCTAATTAATTTATTTTGTTGCAGAAATAATCATTTTAGTAACTTTGTTTTGACAAAATTGAAGTCACATAGTAATGTAATGTGAGTAAAAGTACCTCTAAACTGAAACAAATGATATAGAAATGTGGAAGACTAAAAGAGAGGCAGGAAGAAGACAACAAAGACACTGAGAGAACAATCCAAGACATAATTTTCAATCATGGCTATGAAGGCTACGAGCCAGCAACTCACCCAGAGTAGCCCTGGCATCCAGGTCAATTATATCTGGACTGACTGAGAGAAATGGATTATCACTTGTTAAACAGTCTAGTGGTTGGTGAACAAAAACAGTCTATCATTTGGAATAAACATCAAACTAGCTCAGCTCATAAATGTATCATTAAATGCACAAGAAAACAGGGGTAAGACAAAGTTACAGCTAAATAAAAGTAAAAGTACCAGACACAGAAGGGTGCCACAAATTATATTTGGCTTCTTCACTGAGACATACTGACTATATACATTGTATGCCAACAGCAAAGGCACAAGTGCATCCACACTTTCACATTGTCCATTAGAGCCCCCCCAAACAACATCCAACACCACAAATACAATTTCAGAATTACTTTTTTTTTTTTTTTTTTGGGGGGGGGGAGTATTTTCAAGCAATGTTTAGCACAAACTACCGTACCTTTCTCTAATTTATGACATTTGCTGCAGATCTCTGCAAGAGGCTGGTAACTGTTTTACGTTTCAGAATGTTCTTGAGGTCTTGATGTTTTTGTCGAGACACAAACCTCACCCCTTGGAAGCCTCAAATGAGAGTGCAGGCTTTTAGCTCAGCAGCCAGCCAACTGTTGTGAGTGCAGGATTGAAGTCCA
This sequence comes from Syngnathus floridae, assembly GCF_059516105.1. Classification (NCBI taxonomy): domain Eukaryota; kingdom Metazoa; phylum Chordata; class Actinopteri; order Syngnathiformes; family Syngnathidae; genus Syngnathus; species Syngnathus floridae. The sequence goes on from NC_142415.1 coordinate 2,867,130, forward strand.
GATGTGGCTCCACAGCACTGCATCACTACCATTACATTAGCAAGTTTGCTATATGTAATCAACAGCAACTTATCAAAAACGGTTTTATCCCAACTACCAATTGCTCTGCCAGTGAAAAGAGCTGCTAACGTCCCCAGTATGCCACTAGCACACTATAAGCATACTAATACGTCTTTCTTAATATTAAAAAATAGATGAAGAAATTTGGTTGGTTCAGAAGGTAAACGATCTTCTATTAGATTCTGTGTGCTGTTCGGGGGCTTGTGTGTTTCGCGAGTGATCCACTATGATCTTTTACTAAGATCCCAAATAGCAAGCACTTAAATCAGATGTTCACTCACTAATAGATAGCACATGCTGGCAATAGGTGTAGAAGTACAAGACACCCATGTATTTAAAGCGAGATTTGCATTTTGGATAGCGCTGATGGTTTTCTCCATGAAAAATTTGGGCGAGACCACATGGAAGCAAAGTGTTAGTGGAAGATGCAAACAAACACATAACTGAGTTACAGGAAAATCACAACTAACAGCATAGAATCCAGAAGCATTTCCTCTTTTTCAATTCTGAAGCACATTTGAATCTGTGTAGTGCATCGTGCAACACAGATCACATGCTATCTAATTGGCACACGGTATAACTGCAGCCAACAGGGGTGATCAGCCAGAGCTTTGCTTAAGGAGGTTTGGCAGCAAAAAATAAAATAAAATAAGGAACCTTTTGCGAAATGAGACTATTCGGAAGTTGCTTGCTGTTGTGGTACAAAAGGCTGTTCACTCCGCTTGCAGCTGCAGAGGTTTTAGTCTTTGTCTGACACTAATGTACAAGGTTGCCTGGAGCAAAACACCAAAACAAAACACACCCTATCACTGGGCACATACCTAAGAAGTTCTACATCAGTTTTTTTTTTTTAAAAAAAAAACATTACCATCAATCATTCAATTTAAAGCTTTATTTGATGTGGCCATTTCTGACAAAGCCCTACATCAGGTGCTACAATTTATGGATTGCTACATATTATTTTATGTTAAAGTACATAAAAGGCCATTAACTTTAAATTAGCTTGGATTTTGTATTTTTCATCTTTAAATCACTTAATCCTGTTAACACACAGACTACGTTCGTTCACAAAATAACTGGTTGTTTGTGTAGAGAAAATTTCAACAATTTGATCTGCCAGTACAGTCAAAATAGAATTTAAGGAAGCGATAGTCAATCAACGAGCACGGATTACGTCAGGAGCTGATAAAGAAGTTCCAGACCTTATAATGATGTGCTTTATGAAAAAGGAATGATGTAAAACATCATATACATTTGTAATTTCTGCTCATCTTAATACCTTAGCTGTATATCACCGTCTTTGATATTTATATTATCAGTATGATTTAATCTTGTTAATGAAAAATAGCCGTATAAGTCCATATACACTGCTCAAAAAAAATAAAGGAACACTTTGAAAGTACATCCGATTTCAATGGTGACAACAAAAATGTTGGATATCTATACTGATATGGACAGCTACCGTGTTGCTGCCGTGTTACCGCCGCGTCTCAGTGACTTTGCTGAGTTACTTCCGTGTTGCTGCGGTATTACTGCCGCGTCACAGGCAGTGTTTGGAAAGAAATGTTATGGTATGTTATTAAAGCTTTAAAAAAAACTTTCTGTGTCGAGTCTTTCTTTGCTAATAACTCGCGTGCACACTTCTGCGTTGCTGCGGTACTACTGCTGCGTCACAGGCAATGTTTAGAAAGACATGTTCAAGTATGTTATTAAAACGTTAAAAAGGCTTTCTATGTACTGTCTTTCTTTGTAAAAAAACTCGTGTGCACGTACGGCTAATAGTCCAGTGCGGCTTATGTAAGAAAAAAACTGAAATATCCCTGAATTTTAGCAGGTGCGGCTTATAATCCGGTGCGGTTTATAGTGCGGCAATTACGGTAATTGAATTCATGCCATACCCTGATAAAAAACTGTTCCTTTAATTTTTTTGAGCAGTGTAAAAACATCAGATGATTTTTGTCACACCCTCACCTCCTTGGTCAGCTAGCCTCTCAACAAAAATTAATTTTCCAAACTGTCATTATTTGTTTTAATAAGGGCAGCCAATGAGGTTTATTCAGCAGTCTGCTTTTCAAAATTCTTCTGCAACAGAATGATCTTATTTTTAATAATCCAATCCAAGTTTCACAAGGCACGAGAGCTCTCAAGGTCGTACTGGTTACAAACTGATATTTCTGACATTTAACTATTCATATTTTCCTTTATACACATATTCAGTGATCTCACATACTTTTAGCAAATGAGGGAAAGATAGATGTGCTTGGCTGCAGCTGACATTTAGTTCTCCATCCTAGACCAAAAATAGTGTTCCTATAGTCAATAAGTCTTGAGCCGAGTTTTCACCAATTCAATCTCTCTTTATCTCTAGAGCACTTAAACCACACACACGGGCGGGCACACGCACACACGCACGCACGCACACACACATGGGCACACCCACACACTCACACACCCACACACAAACACATTTTTGTTGGTTTATTCACACGCAGGGAAACAAAAGAAAGTATCAATTACCGATTTCTGTTGGAAGGTTGAATGCTTAAATTTTAGTGAGGATGGAGATTAAGACTTAGATCTTCATTTTCAGTTTTATTAACACTAATCATTGTTATGCTATTGTTTACATGCTTGATTAATACTTGAATCCCAACAGCATTCATTGCACGTTTGAGTATGTATCGATATAAAGTGTACAAGTTTAAGATGGTGTAGAGGTGCCACACCTGACTAGTGTGCAGGCACCGTGAGATTGATTCCCGCTCTGTGACGGTGTGCATGTGAGTGTGTTTGTTTGTCTTTATATGTGCCCAGTGACTGGCTGGGGACCAGTTCAGAGTGTGGCCTGTCTTTCGCCCGATGTCACAGAGGATAGGTTCCTGCTACCCTGAACAGTATAAACGGTGTTAAAAGTAAATGGAATTTTAAGATGATCAAAATTAGATTTATTCAGTTTGCACCCTACTCTCTGAAGTGAGTAAACCAGTGACAAATAATTCATTACATTTATCATGCTGCATTAGCTAAATGAGAAGTGGCTGAGCTGGGTATTCCATCTTCCCAAGCAGATATCCATTTTGCAGACAAGGGACGACGAGGTCAAAAAGGATGGACTGAGGATGGATGAAAGTGGGTTTTCGTTTATGTAATTGTTCCTATCTGAGTCAAGTGGCAAATAACCTCACTCCGTCCGATGGACCATTTCAACCAGGGCTGTGGACTCGGACTCGGGGACTCGGACTCGGTCGGACTCGGTCATTTTTGCCGGACTCGGACTCAGTGCTGATTTTGACCGAGTCCACCAAGTCCGACAATAAAAAAAAAATACGTTCAATTTTATTTTCATCATGCTGCTGAGAATGCGCGTAGGAATACTGTCCACAGCCCTGCTTACGATCAATGCGGCCACGTTGAGTTGCACTTAGGCTAATGTTTACATTATGTACCAATGTCAAGGATGATTATGTCACCCAGCTTATATCATTATTTTGATTTTGATCTAAATTAGCCTTGAATAAAGACTAAGCAGTCACATGAATTAACAGAAAAAATGGACAGCCGGACTCGGACGCGGACTCGGACTCGGTGGTCAAGAGGCCGGACTCGGACTCGGACTCGGAGCAAAAATCCGACCGAGTCCACAGCCCTGATTTCAACACACTAACATGGAAGTTTGTCAAAGATTCGTTTTGGTCTGATTTTCTAGTTTTTTAAAAATAAAGTGATGCATATGTGTTTCCTAAATATTGTGAGAAATGAATTAACATGATCAGTGTCTTCTCAATATCGTTCCTAAAGTTAATTTGAGAAAGTACATTATATGAGAAGTGGTTATCAAACTTGTAGCTCTTCGCATTAATCAATACCCCAGAAGAGGCCCTCAGTTTCAAAATGGTTGCTTTAGGCCTTTTCATACTGCAGATGAGAATGCGCAGTGTGCCAATAATTCAATTCACCACGGGATCTGGGATGACGGTGTTGAAGTGGTGAGAAATCTACGAAGAGCAGGCGGACACATGAGTTGAGAGAAGGCGGTGTTTTTTCAGAGGCGTAGCATCCCATTCGGCAAACCAGGCAATTGCTTGGAGCCCCCGAGCCAGAAAAGCCCCCCCGTGGGAGATCACGAGCAGATATAACACACATGGTCACCCTTGAGCAGTGGTGTCAAACTTGTTTTTTTTGCGGGCCACATTGTAGTCATAGCTTCTTTCGGAGGGCCATTATGACTGTCAACCCAAATCAATGTATGAGCACCTCATATTATATACAGTAAAAGCTACAAAACAAACTGACAAATAACTCGTTTTCAAATCAGACGAGTAAAAACTGGTCAAATTAAAAAAAAAAGATATCAATAAAAGTGAAGACAATTCGCAATTTTAGTAATGACACAGGAATTTGATGCACAATTTGTCTCCAGGGGCCACACAAAGTGAATTGGCAGGCCATATCTGGCCCCCGGGCCTTGAGTTTGACACCTGTGATTTAAACCCTAGTTTGAAACCCTAACTCTAGTAGGAACCCGAGTTTAAAACCGTAGCCCAAGCTTTAAACCCTACTTTGAAACCGTAACCCTAGCTTTAAACCCTATTTTGAAACCCTAACACTAGTTTGAAACCCTAGTTTGAAATCCTAACCATAGCTTTAAACCCACGTTTGAAACCCTAACCCTAGCTTTGAACCCTACTTTGAAACCCTAACTTTAGTATGAAACCCTACTTTGAAACCCTAACCCTAGATTTAAACCAGTGGTGTCAAACTCTTTTTTTTTCCGCAGGCCCCATTGTAGTCATAGATTCTTTCGGAGGGTTATTATGACTGTCAACCCAAATATATGTATGAGCACCTCAAATTATATACAGTAAAAGCTTCAAAACAAATGAACAAATAACTCGTTTTCAAATCAGACGAGTAAAAACTGGTCAAATATTTAAAAAAAAGAGATTATTGAAAGTAAAGACAATTTGCAATTCTAGTAATGACACACGAATTTGATGCATAATTTGTCTTTGCGGGCCACATAAAATGAATCAAATAAAATCTGGCCCCCGGGCCTTGAGTTTGACATTGGTGCCCTAGAGATAGAATTCACCACACAATGGTAGTGGGTAGTTGAATGTTGCAATAACAATTAGCCAAAGTAAGAATCGCGCCTCTCGCTATTGCCGTGTTTTCTGGTCTACAAGTCGTAGTTTTTTTCATAGTTTGGCCGGGGGTGCGACTTCTACTCAGGAGCGACTTATGTGTGATATTATTAACACATTATGTGCTCTAGGCCTATGGAATAATTGGAACTGCAACTGACGAGTCTGACGTAACCGACGTAGAAGAGGAAGTGCAGCATCTTCTACTTCCGGGGTTAGCAGAGTTGTCTATAAGTGACACAGAGGATGAAGATTTCCTTTGATTTAATGATTTGGAGTGACACAGATGGTTCGATAAATCATTATTTGTGCTATAGTTATTTGAATAACTCCTAATATGTTACATCAGGCACGTTCTTAGTGCCTTGTTTATGTTTATGTAACGTTAGCATACCGTACCGTTCAGCCTGTTGTTGCCTATTCTATTTTTATTTTAAATTGCCTTTCAAGATTGCATGTCTGCTCTTGGTGTTGGATTTTAAATTTCCCCCCAAAATCCGATCGCGGTTTGCTTCCTGTGCGCGCCGTTTGATTGACAGTTCCGGCGCGCTCCTTTAAGTTTGCCTTGCATCGTACGAGGAGCCGTTACGCAGCGGCACGGCGACTAACGGTCGCCAGCAAATGTAGTTTGTTGTCTCGATCGATGACTTATGTTTGGTGTGTTGCCAAGAGTATTTCATTTATAGTTATTTATTCTTATTATTTTTGCCAATAATTCAGTAAAGCAATCAAAACTGAACCACGTCTTCCCTCCTGTGTTCTGACCGACACCCGGGGGCGAAAAGAGCATAACCATCCGAGCCAACCCCTTATACCAGGCATGTCAAACTCAGTTTGGCTCTGGGGCCGGATCCAGACTTTCTGTTCTCAGGTGGGCCGGATCAGTAAAAGAATGTCAACTCCAAATATTTTGCTTTGTTTTTCAGTACTATGCTTTATCATTCAGCCTACATTTGTAGCCTACCCTACATATTATAATCACGGATGACAAGGAATCTTTTCTAAGCACAACACATTTTTTCCACAAACAATGAAAAAAAAAATGATTTCATGGTTCACTGGTTTATTTTAACAATGAAGTGAATACAGTTTTACACCTGAACCAACTCACCACACTTAACAAACGCAAGTGGGAGCTATGAAAAAAAAAATTCTCGCCTTAATTGTCGTACTGCTTTGAAATAAGTAAAAAAGAAATACAAAATAAAAGTTATAGCAGTGCATTCTTATGCTACATCCGATCAAACTACTAGGCTGGGCCTACTGAAGCTGAGAATATACTACACAATATTAACTGTCTTTAATATGAAACCAGATTAATCTTATTTTTCAGGATCTGTATTAATGAGTGCAAACAAATTTTGTGTCATCACACTTTTGTTCTCTTTCACTACACTCCTGCAGTCTACTTGCTGCTGCTGGCTCCTGAAACTTGGGATCTTTTTGCCTTCACAAGTGTATCAATATTGGGTGTCAAATCCTGAGTAGCAGCACATTTAACAATATCATTCAAGTGTTTATTTGTTAACCTTGAGCGCTGCTTTGTTTTAGTATTGTTCATTACGGAAAAAACCTGTTCACAAAGATAAGTAGTCCCAAACATGGATAGAACGTTTGCAGCCATGGCTGTTAATTTGGGGTAACCTGGCACGAGATATTGATAAAACGTATCCAATCCCACGGACCCAAATTTATCCTTCATAGCGGAATCGCACTGAGAGTCAATAAGCTTGAGTTGAATGGCATATCAGAAGGCTTCACTGTAAATGGCGAGTGAAAAAAGCCAAATTTGTTCTCAAGTTCACTGAATACCTGAAACCTCTGCTCAAACTCTCGCAGCAAATATGTTATGTTGTCTTTATATTTTTTCAAATCATTATCGGGACGGTCCGGTGCCTCCGGACGAACAGCTGTGAAACAAGAGAAATGCGCAGAGTCACCCCTGGATATCTGCGTCTCCCACAGTGACAGTTTCATCTTGAACGCACTTATGCTGTCGTAATACTGAGTGACAACTCTGTTTCGGCCCTGCAATGTAGTGTTAAGTGTGTTCAAATGTTGTGTAATATCAGTCAGAAACGCAAGATCCTGCACCCATTCCTTGCATTTAAGTTCCTGAACTGGGCGTCCTTTCTTCTCCATAAACTGTCCAATTTCCCCTCGTAGCTCAAAGAAGCGCTTGAGTACTGCACCTCTGCTTAACCACCGCACGTCAGTGTGGTATGGTAGACCAGCATGAATTCATTATCATGGAGGAATGTGTCAAACTGACGGTGATTTAGACCGCGCGCTCTGATGAAATTGACAGTTTTCACAACCACACTCATAACATAGTCCATTTTCAGTGTTTTGCAACATAACGCCTCCTGATGCAAAATACAGTGAAATGCCCAAAAGTCTTGTCCTCCATTCACGGTCTGTACTTTGTCACGGAATTTTGTAGCAACGCCTGCCTTTCTCCCGACCATTGATGGTGCACCGTCGGTAGCCAGGCTCACGGCACGCGACCAGTCCCCTCCCGCCCTGTCCAGCGCTCCAACGAGAGCGCTGAAAATGTCGTCTGCTGTTGTGGTGTCATTCATGGGTACCAATCCAAGCAGCTCCTCGGTGATGGTCAAAGTTTCATCAACACCTCTAATAAATATGGCCAGTTGAGCAATATCTGTGACATCGGTACGCTCATCTATTGCAATTGAAAATGCGATAAATGACTTGATTTTCTCTTCCATTTGGCGCGTCAAGTCACTTGAGAGTTCTGTCACCCAATCTGCGACAGTGTTCCTCGTCAGACTAATATTGGCAAAGGCAGGTCGCTTTTCAGGGCACACGACTTCCGCAGCCTTCAACATGCATGTTTTCACAAACTCCCCATCAGAAAATGGCTTGGATGCCTGCACCAGCTCGTTAGCAATAATGTAGCTGGCTCTTACAGCCCCATCAGCGATATCGCGGCTGCGCGTAAAAGTAGACTGCTGTTTCTTCAGACCAGCCACAAATTTGTTTATCTCGTCTTTCCTTATTTGTCCTTTCAAGTGGTCATCCTTGTCTTTATGATGAGTCTCATAGTGGCGCCGGATATTAAACTCTTTGAACACTGCAACTTGCTGACTACATACCAAGCACACTGGTTTTGCATTCACTTCTGTGAATAAATAATGCTCAGTCCATTTTTCCTTGAAAACTCTGCACTCCATGTCCACTTTTCTTCTTTTTACCGTGCCATTTTGGGAAGGGTGTGTTGACTGATAACTTGTGGTGAATTGTGAAGCAAGATTTACGGTTTAGTTTCATGTCATGTCAGTCTCATGTCAATGCCGCTGGACGTGAGCTCTTTTACACATTTACTGCCCTCCCGTGGCCGGAGGGAGCACTTGGTTTGTATTTGTTTTAAAAAATCATAACTTTTGATAGAAATGAGCTAGAGACTCTCTTCTTTTTTTGACATACTCAGAAATTTATGCCGGGCCGGATTAAATGATCCAACGGGCCGGATCCGGCCCGCGGGCCGTATGTTTGACATGCCTGCCTTATACCAAACCCGGGCAAACACGGCCCGCGGGCCATATCCGGCCCTTTGTGCGTCTCTGTCCGGCCCGCAATCATAAATTACATTTGATTACAACTTAATAAAAAAAAAAAAAATCTGTGTCGTACATGCAATACAACTGTGCTGCTTTTATTTTGAAAGGCGTCGCACTTCCGTGAAGCGTGCGTGCATGTGAGCTGTGCGTAGGTGAACAGCGCGAAGTAATGCTGCCCTCAAAATGTGTGCTGATGCGAAGAAAAGAAAAGTTGACGAGTGCCGTGTTTTCAACAAGACATGGACTGCCAAGTATTTCTTTACAGAACTGAAAGGTAAAGCCGTGTGCCTGGTTTGTGGCACACAGTCGCTGTGTTTAAAGAATATAATTTGAGTCACCACTACACGACCAAGCACGAGGAAAAATACAGAAATCTGTCTAATAAAGAGCACGCAACAGAGGCTGATGCATTGCTAGCAAAACTGCAAGCCCAACAAAGACTTTTTATCAAACTTCACACCCACAGAGATGCAGCAGTCAGGAGACGTTTTGTCATTTCCCGCAAAATTGCCAGAAAAAGTAAGCCGTTTGCTGACGGAGAGTTTATTAAGGAGTGCTTATTGGACTCTGTTGCACTGATATGCCTGGAGAAAAAGAGCGCATTTGAGAACGTGTCACTCTCCCGACGTACCGTAACAAGGCGGGTTGAGGACACATTGATATGTTTCGAAAAATGTGTTGTAATTCACAGTTTGAGGAAAAGTTAAAGAAGTTAAGAATAAATTGTACTGATTAATGATTTTTTATTTGACCTATACACCACAATTTCACATAGCCTAATATAAATATAAACAGAATAATTGTAGTCTTCTAATTACCAGTACCAGCTATTTAAAATAAATAATTTAGTGCATATTACAATGGAATAAAGTTGAGCAGGTTTGAATTATCGTTGGTGTGGCCCTCTGACATAACTCAGGTTTTTCATGTGGCCCCTTGTAAAAATTAATTGCCCGCCCCTGCCTTATACAGTCCTCAGCGGTAGCAGTTTGCATTATTTTATTGCAATGTTTTTCCTTATTTAGATTTGTTTCAAGACTACAGTTAGACTTCACTTTGATGGTTAATGCAGTTATTGCAATTTTGTTGTTTTATCACAGTAGATTGGTTTATTTACATTTCAAAAACCAGAAGCCATTCATTTACAAATGTGATTGCACTTTAGTTTACATGTTTAAATGTTCAGGTATTAAGATGTGATACAGTTTTTGCATGATTTGAATGAGGCAAAATAACGTGCTTTTTCTCTCGAATACAGGACTGTCTCAGAATATTAGAATATTGTGATAAAGTTCTTTATTTTCTGTAATATAATTAAAAAAACAAAAATGTCATACATTCTGGATTCATTACAATCAACTGAAATATTGCAAGCCTTTTATTATTTTAATATTGCCGATTATGGCTTACAGTTTAAGAAAACTCAAAAATCCTATCTCAAAATATTAGAATATTTCCTCAGACCAAGTAAAAAAAAAAGATTTATGACAGCAAAACAAAATCAAACATTTGAAAATGTCCATTAATGCACTCAGTACTTGGTTGGGAATCCTTTTGCACGAATTACTGCATCATTTCGGCGTGGCATGGAGCCAATCAGCCTGTGGCATTGCTGAGGTGTTATGGACGCCCAGGATGCTTCAATAGCGGCCTTTAGCTCATTTGCATTGTTGGGTCTGGTGTCTTTCAGCTTCTTCTTCACAATACCCCACAAATTCTCTATGGGAGAATTGGCAGGCCAATCGAGGACAGTAATGTCATGATCAGTACACCATTTACTGGTGGTTTTGGCACTGTGGGCAGGTGCCAGATCATGCTGGAAAATGAAAATCATCATCTCCATAGAGCTCTTCAGCAGACGGAAGCATGTAGTGCTCTAAAATCTGCATTTACTCTGGACTTGATGAAACACAATGGACCAACACCAGCAGCTGACATGGCTCCCTAAACCATCGCTGACTGTGGGAACTTCACACTGGATTTCAATCAACCTGGATTTTGCTCCTCTCCAGCCTTTCTCCAGACTCTGGCGCCTTGACTTCCAAATGAAATACAAAATTTGCTTTTGTCTGAAAAGAGGACTTTGGACCACTCTGCAACTGTCCAGTGCTTCTTTTCCATAGCCCAAGTCAGACGCTTCTTCCGTTGTCGTGAGTTCAGAAGTGGCTTGACCATGGGAATACGGCTATTGTAGCCCATTTCGCGGACACGTCTGTGAACAGTGGCTTTTGATACCTGGAATCCAGCTTCAGTCCACTGTCTTTGAAGCTCCCCCAAATTCTGGAAGCGACTCTTCTTCACAATGCTGTTAAGGGTGCGGTCATCTCTCTTGGTTGTGCAACGTTTCCTGCCACATTTCCTCCTTCCAACAGACTTTTTGTGGATGTGCTTTGAAACTGCACTCTATGAACAACTTGCTCTTTGAGAAATTTCTTTTCGTGTCTTACCCTGATGGAGGGTGTCAATGATAGTCCTCTGGACAGCAGTCAGATCAGCAGTCTTCCCCATGCTTGTGATTTAGTTTACTGAACCAAGCTGAGTGTTTTTCAAGGCTCAGGAAACCCTTGCAGGTGTTTCGAGTTAATTAGACGATTCAAGTGATTAGTTGAATACCCCACTAGTATACTTTTTCATGATATTTGAATATTTTGAGATAGGATATTTGGGTTTTCTTAAGATGTATGCCATAATCCGCAATATTAAAATAATAAAAGGCTTGCAATATTTCAGTTGATTTGTAATGAATCCAGAATGTATGACATTTTTGTTTTTTTATTGCATTACAGAAAATAAAGCACTTTATCACAATATTCAAATTTTCTGAGACAGTCCTGTATATTGTTATAATCATTTGTTTCAGATGTAATTATTTTCTGTGTAAAAATTAAATTTGGTGTTCAAAAAGTCTTTTTTCAAACTTGAGTCTTGAAAAAAGGGGTTCGTCTTATAATCGGGGTCGTCTTATATTCGGGCCAATACGGTATATGTCTTTCTTTTATTATGCATTTTATGGCTGGTGCGACTTATTCTCCAGAGCGAAAATACGATACTCAGAGTGCACGTTCTTCACTCTTTATTCAAAGAGCACGTTTGGAAATTCATACTGATGCCCATGCACTACCTTCCTTGATTTCCAAATGCATCAGTGTTCTATCTTGTACTTCTAAATGCATCGGAGCACCGTGTCCTCAGTTGGAGCCACGAGTGCAAGCACTGGCGCTCCGTTTTTGGTGCACTCTGAATCTCCGAACTGCAGAATCGTGGAACGAATAGAATTTTCAAGCTGTCAAACTTGAACCAGTGCGTGTTCAGAGTGAATGTCCAAATGCCCCCTAAGTAAACAAACAGCCTTACATCTCCCAACAAAATGAAGAGGATTTATCCTTCTTGGAGTAAAAACAAAAGAAAAAAGGAGGAGGAGAAAAGAAAGCAAAACAGCAGTGTGATATGTTATTGTGTAGTTTTATGTCTCTCATCTTATCTTCAGTTTTGTTAATTTATGTGAAATAAGTGTAGGCAACATTTGGTAAATATTGATTTTTAGTTGCGTAAGTTGTATTAGCTTTAACTGCCACAGTAGGGTCAGGGTGATGTTAGCAAAGAGTAATTAATCTCATCTATGTATACTATCATCAAGTATATTATTCATTTATTTTTTATTGGATCACTAAGACTTATGCTTTAAAATAAAAAAATACAATAATTGACAAGTAATGTTGAGTGTTAAACAAGGCTTTGGACTAGTGATCTTTAAAAATACAAATATACCTGTCAGTGCACAAACAAGATTCTCAGTTCTTTCTCGGTTGTATCTTTGAGATGAACTCTTGGAAAACAAATCATCTGGCATGTGAGGTTAATTGCAGGTGCTCATTATTATCACGAACATCAAGCACACACACGTACTTCCCTTTTTAGTCATGGATACCAATGTTTGCTTGTCCAAACACATGCCTTAGCATGTATAGGTCAATGAGCAAGCAAGATCACCAACAAATGAATGTGAGCATGCTCTGTCTTTATTCACACTGGTTTCACAGCGGTGTGGGGGTTCTTGGGGTGATCTACTCTTTTCTCAGTGCACTGACATGCTTCATTATCTCTTTTGACAGCACCATGCCTACTGTAATTCTGCTTAAAATCTACTAATCACTCCTGAGGCTTTCTTGGCGTGTGTCAAAAAGACCCTGCAGCGGCTTCACATTAGACTTCTCGGCGAAGAAATTACCAGCAGTGTTTTCACCTGTCAACTTTGTGAGAAAGTGGATGAGGAGACATGACAGTGATTATTTCTATTCTGTCGCCATCTAGTCCACCATCCTCAAAATATTTTGACTCTGTTTGGAAGCCATCTTTTTCTGACAAGAAAAGGCAGGGGCTATTATGCATGAATCATCACATCTTAAAGTAAATATTTTTAGTAGATTGGAGTGGGGTAAAACAATGATGGTACTTGTAACAATTTTGGCCAAATATTAATTTACTTAATATGTTGAACTGGTTGTGGTGAGGCGGGATCGATTCCACATCTGACCCTTCCTGTGTGGATTTTGCATGTTCTCTCCGTGCCCGCGTGTTTTTTTTCGGGCACTCCGGTTTCCTCCCACATTCCCAAAACATGCTTGGTAGGCCGATTGAGCACTCCAGATTGCCCTTAGGTGTGAGTGCGAGTGTGAATGGTTGTTCGTCTCTGTGTGCCCTGCGATTGGCTGGCAACCGGTTCTGGGTGTCCCCAAAGTCTGCTGGGATAGGGTCCAGTACGCCCGCGACCCCCATTGGGACAAGTGGTATAGAAAATGGATGGATGGATATTGTAGTGATCTTACTGTTCTTAATCTATAAGAATGTACGAGTACAGCTCTTTCACTTATTGATCCAAAATTTTCACAGTTTGGTAGAGTTAAGCAATAAACAATTATTCAAAATACCGTAATTTTCGGACTATAAGTCGCGTTTTTTTTCATAGTTTGGGTGGGAGGGCGACTTATACTCAGGAGCGACTTATATATGTTTTTTTTTCACACATTTTTACTTGATTATTAACACATCACTTACTTACAAGTATAGGTGACCACTTCACATGTTATTTTTAGTATAGTTGATCACTTCACATGCTTTTATATCTTTATCTTGAACATATTCAAAACATAAAAAATAGAGAAAAAATCAAATAAAGCAATTAACACTTTAAAGCGCCATATCCAAGTCCACTGTCTGCTGTATGCACACTTGCTCCATTTTTGCTCCTCTTATATTTATTATGTTATTTGTTTATTTATTATTTATTCATCACTCTTATTTATTCATTGTTTGTGCCTTCTTGGTTTTTTTTGTGTTGTTTACTTGAATGCATATTGTGTACTATGTCTTGTCACCATGGGATAGTGGAAACGTAATTTCGATCTCTTTGTGTGTCTTGGCATATGAAGAAATCGACACTAAAGCAGACTTTGACTGAAACAACCAAATAAACAAAACAAAAAAACTACATCTGAAAAAAAATATATTTTCAGACGAAACTGGATGAGGGCGCTCTAAATGGGAAGGGCTTAAGAAAAATGGCACCAAAAAGAAACTCATATTTTGCAGGTAACAAACTTCAACTTGTAAAATATGCAGCCGAAAACAGTAATCGAGCAGCAGAAAGAAAGTTTGGAGAACCGTGATGTACCAAAGCATTACTGTAATTTGAATTTCAAGTGACGTCAGTGGCACGGCACGGCGCGGCGGTTGTTTACATAAAGGACAAACGTACCCACGTACGTACTACCGGCATCATTAGCAGCTTTGTTTCTAAATGACATGGAGGACGCAGAGATTGAAGGAATTAAGGATTTGGAGTGACAAAGAAGGTTTGAAAAACTATTATGGCTTTTACGGACGCCCGGTCCTACTCTACTGAGCTCTCGTTCACCGCCGTGGATCGAAGTCGGGGGCCGGCGCGCGGTCGGGTGGCTGTCCGCGGACGGTGCATGGGGCTCGGACATGGTTTTTACGCACGCCCGGTCCTATTGTATGGAGCTCTCTTCCACATCGGTGGCTGGAAGTCCACACCGCCACACGCTCGGAAGTTTGTTTTGGTAAATAAAGAGCCGTTTACCAAACCCACGTCTTCCCTTGTACTTTGTTAACGCTACAATATATGTAGTTATATAGTAGATCTGTGGAATAACGACGAGGCTGACGTCAGGACGCGCGCACGGCGCTGTTGACAAAGGACGAGGAATTTGATCGATGGATTTAATGATTTAAAGTGCACAGATGGTTTGATAATATTGCTTATATAATAGCTATTTGAAATATAATGTATATATCGTTATAAGGTCCTGTGGAATATTTTGAGTTGCAAGCGCCGTCAGCCGCGTGCACACATTGATGACAAAGAACGATCGATGGATTTAATGAATTGGAGTGACACCAATGGTTTTATAAACGTGTTATTTATGTAATAGTTCTCTTTAATAACTCTATATGTTACGTCAGGCCCATTCTCAGCTCTTTGTTTGTGTTTGTCACGTTAGCATACCTATCGTTTAGCCTGTTATTGCTATCGTATCGAACGATCGATGGATTTAATGAATTGGAGTGACAGATGGTTTTATAAACATGTTATTTATGTAATAGTTGTCTTTAATAACTCTATATGTTACGTCAGGCCCGTTCTCAGCTCTTTGTTTGTGTTTGTCACGTTAGCATACCTATCGTTTAGCCTGTTGTTGCTATCGTTTAGCCTGTTGTTGCTCGTTCATGACTGTTCTTGGTGTGGGATTTTGTCGAATAAATTGCCCCCCAAAATGCCACTTATACTCGGAGCGACTCAAATATGTTTTTTTTCACTTTTTGGGGTATTTTATGGCTGGTGCGACTTATACTCCGGAGCGACTTATAGTCCGAAAATGACGGTACTGTCTTTAAGTACCTACATTCATTGCATATTTTTCTGTCACGGAGCAAGCACAAGTGTCTGTTGTAATGCTGGGAATCATTTCTTTGCATAAAGTGTTCCATGGAAAGTTATGTTGCACATTGTATTTTGGTCATTGCCCTCTGGATTTAGGAGCACGCTATGGACAGAAGTGGAGCAGCTCCTCGAGACAAACAAACAACTGCTTTTTGACAATATTAAAGCTCATTAAGAAATTCATAAATGTATCAAAATATTCATTCAGAATTCTGCTCATGCTACAGTGCAGACAGTGGAGTGGTAATTCTTCATGTTTAGAATGCAGGGCATCACAGGCCTGACCAGAGGATTTACATATTTTCTTTAAGAGTTGATGGTTTTCTCGAGTAAACTGTGGGGATTTGGTTTTCTGCCCTCATTCCTCATGTCAACTCTCTGCTAGGACTTCTCATTCTATGTGTGTTTGCACGAGTGGAAACTACAACCTACACTGGAAAATTAGGGCGTTGTAGCTGTCAAAATATTAGCTTTCAATGCTACGCGGATGACACCCAATTATATATGCCGTTATCGATGACAAATCCGCAGGACTGTTGTAATCTCGAGGCGTGCCTTGCGGAGATCAAGCAATGGATGTCTCTCAACTTCCTTCGTCTTAACCCAGATAAAACTGAGATGTTGATAATTGGTCCTACTCGTTATCAACACTTATTTAAGGAAACCACTATAACTATAGATAATCGTACTATCACTCAGAGTGAGACGGTAACTAATCTCGGGGTAATATTTGACCAAACGCTCTCCTTTCAAAAACACATTAAGAATATAACCAGGATTGCGTTTTTTCACCTTCGTAATATTGCTAAGTTTCGTCCTATCCTCTCGACCGGGGATGCGGAAACTATTATACATGCGTTCGTCACGTCGCGCCTGGACTACTGTAATGTATTATTATCTGGTCTTCCTAAGTCCAGTATCAAAAGTCTACAGTTAGTGCAAAATGTCGCTGCGAGGCTGCTCTCATGGTCAAGAAAATTTGATCACATTACCCCAATATTAGCCAAATTACATTGGCTCCCAGTCCATTTAAGATGTGACTTCAAGGTTCTTCTACTAACCTATAAATCACTGCATGGCTTAGCGCCTTCATATCTCATCGACCTAGTCGTTCCTTATGTTCCGTCTCGTAACCTTCGTTCGCAAAACGCCAGTCTTTTAGTTACACCGAGGGCCAAGAAAATGTCTGCAGGGTCTAGAGCATTCTCTATTCGGGCTCCAGGGCTTTGGAATGCCCTACCAATGGATATTAGAACTACTACCTCAGTAGAAACATTTAAGACACGTTTAAAGACACATTTCTATGAGATGGCCTTTAACTAACTTGTAGTGGCCGATTTGGCCGGAGTTTGTTTTGTTCTCTCTGCCCACCCCCTCAAAAGCTGATGGCGGCTAGCTGGATTCTCGGGGACCAATTCAAGATGAAGAAACTGCAGCTCAACCCCCTTGAAGACACTGCCAGGACAGTCGCGGGCACCTCCGACATCCATTTTTTCATTGATTTTCATATTATGTATTACTTGTGCCCTCTCTGCATCCATTACAACCTGGTGATCCTGAAAGGGGGATCCTTCCATCTGTGGTCCCTTCTCAAGGTTTCTCATTTTCCCCTGGCAGGGTTTTTTTGAGTTTTTCCTTGCCCTTTTGGGAGCTTAAGATCAGGGGATGCTTTGAGAATAATTGTCAATTTTGGCTATGTGAAGCTCTTTGAGACCGTTTGTGAGTTAGGGCTATACAAATAAACTTGACTTGACTTGACTTGAAAAGTCATGTTCTTTATATTGCTTTCATGAGAAAGTTTCAAAGTGAGAAGTGAGTAGGAAGGGACTTTAGAAAAAGTATTTCCTTCCTCGCTTACGGGGTTACTTGCAATTAGTTTATGGAAGAGACCACTGTGAACACATTTATATTACTTACGCAAACAAATGTATTAACATAGGACCATATAACAATACAACAATAGTAAATGTAGTCTTTTTTTTCATTTAATATAGACATTCTTATGTGCAATGTTTACATGCTATTGATTACATTAATCATATTTGTTACCAGAACACATATTTTTAATAAATTCAATAGCCATATAATTATGGTTGGTGCTTCATGCTGCAAGTTTAGCCATTAAAAAACTGGCTTAGTTAGATTATATTCCACTTTCAAAGATAAATAAAAGCAAGGCAACGTTTGATCAAATATTTGTTTACCAGAAAAAAAAAGAAAAACACCATCAGCAATTTAGTTTACGTGTACAAGTCACAATTTTAGACGCAAACTATAGTTGAGAGCATTATTACATTGGTGCAAGAACACCCATCTTATTCTTTATTATGCTCAAGGATTTAACAGAGAAAAACTAGGTCATGAACTGCCAAAATAAAATCTGTATTTTAAGACTGCTGTGTTAAGTACTATCATTACAGTTCCCAAGGTAACTGCATTTTGGGACTGAATGTGCCTGTTGCTCTGATGTTTGCGGTCATGAAGTGTTTTGAACGTCTAGCATTGGACGACCTGAAATCAAGTAAAATCAGTTTTATCTATGCAGCCCTTAATCACAGAAATGTCTCAAAGGGCTTCACATACCCAATGTTGACAAACATTAATGACATCCCCTGAGCTTTACCCACAGGAGGGCAAGAAAAAAGGAAAACAAAAAAAATCTGGGGAAGAAAATGAGATACCTTGAGAAAGGGGCCACAAATGGGGTAATACCCCTTCCAGGATGACTAAGCTGCAATGGCTGCCGAGTGGGCAACATTTAATACAAAATTAATATGAGCCACTGCGATTGGCTGGCAACTAGTTTGGGGTGTCCCCTGCCTAACGCCCGAAGTCGACTGGGATAGGCTCCAGCGCACCCGTGACCCTCGTGAGGATAAGCAGTTCTGATCATGGATGGAAGGATTGATATGAAGGATATACTCCTTGAAGTTTGTCAATCTAGTCCAGAGATGAAGCAGACAATGTGAATGTAAACTTCATCTGAAAAACCTCGATGGTTCAGCTCAGGATTATTCTGGTTATCTGCCAGTGCAGAGGATCATCCTGAAGCTGAGCGGACATTCTCTCCGGGACAAAACTCTTTCATTTTTTTGCCATGCGTTATGGTGCAAGAGGCTAAGAGGTTTCATAACGAGAAATAATAATAAACATTTGAATCTCAATGATTATTCACATCCACTTAACAGGGACAGTGGCACCCACTTCCGTGTTAACATTCAGATTTGGTTGAACTTGATATTTTTTCCTTGTCCTTTATTTAATAAACAAATACTTATATACATAAGCAGGAAGAAATAACAAAAAACACAATGTATTGGCATGCACACGCAAGACAAAGGAACCTGTCTTTGGCAGTTTTTCATGTTAGTGTGCCAAAAAGGTCCTTAGTTGGCACTTGACCAGCATCAGGACGATTACACTGGCGGACAAAAAAACACTTCCATCTGTCCTCAATCCGCCCTTTTTCTAACTGTGTCAATCCTCCTCCTTTGTCTGCAAAATGGGCGTATGTCCAGGACAGACGGACAGACCGCTCTGTCCCTGGGATGGAATGCGTACCTCTGTTGCAGGACATGCGGGATCTTGTGGAGGCCAGGTCTTGTGGCGGCCAAAGGACGTGCAGCACCAGAGCAGCTGGTGGGTGCCGGACATGTGCAGAGCAAGAACGGATATTGACAGGAGGATGCATTTCAACAGGGGACGGGAGGGGATTGCTTAGCTGTTTCCAGGTGGGAATGAGACAAAATCTGCCCACCTGTGCAACCAGGATATCTATACTAAATGTTAGGTACTGCAGAGCATCCTTTAATGTGCTTTAATGTTTTCCGGTGAAGCAATTCACCTCAGTATAGAATAGCAAATAGGGGTCCATTAGTGGTATAGTTGTTCTGTCAGGCTCAGTGGTTTGCATGCTAGTGTGAACACCCAAATCCAGACTAGCAAAAAAAGACCAAAAAGAATATTGGCAACAAGGCATATAAAAAATAGAAAAATTATCAGAATCATTATTTAACATGGATCGGACATTGAGGTAGTGGAGAACGACAAATTCCTGGGTGTTTGCCTTAACAACAAACTGGACTGGACTGATCACACCCACGCCCTGTACTAAAAGGGCCAAAGTCGCCTCCACCTGCTGAGGAGACTGAGGTCCTTTGGTGTGTGCAGGGCTCTCTTCCGGAGCTTCTATGACTCTGTGGTGGCCTCAGCCATCCTCTACACTGTGGTCTGCTGGGGTGGGGGCAGTACTGACCGGGACAGGGGGAGACTGAATAAGATGGTCAGAACAGCGAGCTCTGTCCTGGGCTGTCCCCTGGACTCCATTGAGGTTGTGGGTGAGAGGAGGATGTTGATTAAGCTTAGATCCATCATGGACAACACCTCTCACTCCCTCCATGAGATTGTGCGGTCCCTGAGCAGCTCCTTTAGTGGCAGACTTTTGCACCCTCGGTGTAGGAAGGAACGGTTCCACAGGTCCTTCATTCCCTTTGCTGTCAGACTTTACAACATGCATGCCACCTGATAAAATGAATGTGTTAGCAGCACTTGTGTTTGTCCTTCTCTGTTATTTACCCTTTTTTGTGATTCTGGCACTTGTTTTATTCTTGCACTCGTATTATTCTTGCACTCATATGCGTTGCTGTGACAAGTGAATTTCCCCGCTGTGGGATGAATAAAGTTCTATCATCATCATCATCATCATCATCATGCAAAAGTCCCCAAATACCAATGGAGCCTATTTGTAGCACAGGAGGCCAAAATCACTATAACTGACAACATGACTTGACAAGAACAATGACCAGACAAGGATGGAAAAAAAACAGGTAACAAAATAAAAACAAACTGAGGAGATAGCAAGGAGCAACTGGACAAGACCCAAGTGGTCACAGGGAGCCAGTTGGTTTACCCATGGGACTGAGCTGATGAGAACAGGTGGATACAAAACAAGAACAACATGAAAAAAAGCCAAGCATACTCAAAACAATGCAAAATTCCAGAAATTCAGATCATGAGACTTTGAGGGTTCAATAGACACTTGTGAAAAACCTTTGTAACTCGATGGTTGTATCTACAAATCAATCAGCTGGGCAAGCGCCATGTCTGCTCGGCACAAAAAGAGGCTGAACAAACAGAAAAAGAGCCAGCTCTCTCCAATGCTCTACGTTGGTCAACCCTGCCGAGCCCTTCGAGGACTCTAACAGCACCACACAGCTCCTACACTGTGTGAAGGAGCGATTCCGCCATTCCTTCCTGATTGCACTTGACAGAGATTATTACGAAGACATTGGATGATTTGTGCTTTTTTTATTTTGTGCAATGTGTTTTCTTTAGACACTGTTTTCATTCCTGAAAAGTCGAATCCCAATATTTATAGCCTCTTATTTATTTATGGCCTGTGCTTGGCGCGCATACCAATGCTTACATTTTATGTGTTCTCTTTGCATGCCGTTTTGTATTTTTTGTATCAACTATTGTTGCTGAAACAAATTTCCTTAATGCGGGACGTTATCTTAATAAAGTATCTTATTTTTATCACAGTCTCATTTAGTGTTGCTACATAAAATTGAAAACACAGACCGCAGCAACTCAACAACTATGTACCTAAGTAGTATCAGATAAAACTTCTTCTAATACTACCCTGGCACAACACCTTTTCCAACTCCTTTTATCTGGTAGGAGGCTATAAATTACTATGCCAAAATCACGACCAGACATTTGAACAGCTTTCCCTGCCATGCTGTCAGCTTTTGTAACGTTTGAGTCATAAATTTACTGTAACATTCTTCTCTCACACTTCGTCAATTTAGAGCACAGGTGTCAAAACCAAGGCCCGACAGCCAGATTTAGCTAGAATTGTCCATCCATCCATCCATTTTCTGAACCGCTTAGTCCCCACGGGGGTCGCGGGCGTGCTGGAGCCTATCCCAGCCATCAACGCGCAGTAGGCGGGGGACACCCTGAACCGGTTGCCAGCTAATCGCAGGGCACACAGAGACAAACAACCATCCGCACTCGCACTCACACCTAGGGACAATTTGGAGGGCTCAATCGGCCTACCAAGCATGTTTTGGGGATGTGAGAGGAAACCGGAGTGCCCGGAGGAAACCCACGCGGGCCCGGGGAGAACATGCAAACTCCACACAGGGAGGGCCGGAATCGAACCTCCTAACTGTGAGGCGGACGTGCTACCCAGTGCACCACCGAGCCGCATGCTAGAATTGTTATTTGTAATAAAACAAGATTTTGCAAGAATTTGTTACCATTTTTACAATATCTTCATCATTGAACAAACTATTTATTTTCTAATTTCAGCACTAGTAATCCGAGCGGCACAAATGGAACACTGGCTAGCACGCCCGCCCCACAGTTCAGAGTTGCACGGTTCGATTCCGGCTTCGGCCTTCCTATATGGAGTTTGCATGTTCTCCTCGTAACCTGTGTGGAATTCCTCTGGGTACTCCGGTTTCCTCCTACATTCCAAAGACATGCATGGAAGGCCAATTGAACACTATTCAAATAACTATAACTTAAACACGTTTATCAAACCATCTGTCTCACTCCAAATCATTAAATCCATCGATCGAATTCGTCCTCCTTTCTGTAAACAACGCCACGTGTGCAGCGCGCCGCTGACGTCGGACTCGTCGTCAGTTGTAGTTCAAAATATATTCCACAGGCCCATATAACGATAAATAACTATCATATAAACAACAATATTATCAAACCATCTGTGTCATTCCAAATCATTAAATCTATCAATCGAATTCCTCGTCCTTCATGTAAACAACGCTGCGTGTGTGCCGCGTCACTGACGTCGGACTCGTCGTCAAATGCAGTTTAAATTATTCCACAGGCCCATATAATTATAAACAACAATTTTATCAAACGATCTCTGTAACTCCACGTCATTAAATCCATCGATTGAATCCTTCGTCCTTTATGTAAACGCCGCGTGTGCGCCGTGTCGCTGACGTCGGACTAGTCGTCAGTTGCAGTTCAAATTACAGTAATCCTTTGCTACATCGCGGAATGTTTATCACGGTTTCACTACACTGCGATTTGTTTTCCAAATAAAAAAAAAATAAGATGCAAAATAAAATTTTTAAATTGAGGAATTATGGCACAAATGTTGCCCACTCGTCAGCAGAAGGCGGGGGTGCCCACACAATTGCAGGGCATACACTTGTACCTTTTTATGAAAAAAATGTTATATTAATAAGAGTTCTAAAAACACATTTAAGAGTGTTATAACTTGTTAAAGAAATATCATTATAATAATAAAACAGTTCTAAAAACATATTTACAGTATGTACACTTGTACCTCGTTATTAAAATTGTTATAATAATAAAAGCTGTTCTAAAAAGATATTTACAGTATGTGTTAAGAATTCTCCATGTTATTTATGTTATTCAGCCGTGCTTTGATTTGAGGTAGGGTGCTTTATTTTGAAGGCCGTTTTCAGATGATACCATTTCAAATCATTAAATCTCCTGACTCTGGAAGTCAATGAATGGAACTCATTGTCAGTGAGGCTCCAATTATTCCACAGCCATAGTGCGCCTTCATGCGGTTTGAAGTGAAAATAACATGTGAAGTGATCAACTATACTCGTAAGTAACTAGTGTGTTCATGATAAAGTAAAAATCTGTGAATAATTTCTGAGTATAAGTCGGCCCCCCACCCAAACTATGGGAAAAGACGCGACTTATAGTCCGAAAAATACAGTAATAATATGATGATACAATTAAACTGTGGTTTCACCATCACTTTGAAGTAAGCCGTAATTGCAGAGGCCAGTGACAAAAATGAGTTTGACAATTTGTACCAGTATCATTGATACTGACTTAGTTTTGCACACTTTCTGCTGATGATGAGAATTTTACTCAACTGAATTATTATTTCTTTAAGATGTTCCATCTCTACATCTGTGTTTACTTATATAGCCTGTGTGTATCAACACTTCAATGCAGTCCAATTGTCTAAGCTCGCCAGCTAGCTTGATAATCGGGTGCGAGGGGGAAAAACACTGTAAAGCGCAATCATGTCCGTTCATTCTCAGTGAATTATATTGGTTTTGTCTGCCTTTGTGCTGCCACTTAAAATTGTGTACTGAATATATGCAATTGAAAGGCTCAAACTCTAGTCTTGAGATACCAATTGTAACACAAAAAAGTAAAATGTGAATTTGTTGAACAAAATCCGTACACCTAGGTAGGTATGCAATTACAATGTAATTGCACATTTCCATTTGGTTAAAAAATATATAGTTGCATCATAAAACAAACACAAATGTTAAGGCAATGTTTGTGTTAGCAAAAAAAAAAAAAATCCTGTCATGGCATTTAAAATGAAATTACTAATGCTGCATATGAGGGTTGGGAAATTGACCCTACATTGTTCCATTAATGGGTCAAAAATGACCCATATTAGAATCACTGTGTTTTTATGCCATTTTTTCATTTTGGTAGAGAGTAATTCACTTCTATGATATTAGGATATTCTACCTGGGACCACAAAACAATGATTTCATCTTTGAAATATCTTTATTTTGAACTTCTTTGAACTTCATTGAAGTGATATTTATGGCAAATGTCTTCAAATCTTCCAACAGCCATAGTGCCCTTGTACATGGGATTATGTAGGGAACTACCAAACAGCGCATAGACTAATACATCTCAGTTCTTCTCACTTCTGGCAAGCAGGATCAATCCAATGAAGGCGATCAAATCTTCTTTGGTGACATTTTTAAGTTCTCTATCTTTTCTCTCCGTCCTTTCATGTTCGTGCACTTCATCACCTCTTGAATTACCGTATTGGCCCGAATATAGGACGATGTTTTTTCCATTGAAATAAGACTGAAAAAGTGGGGGTCGTCTTACATTCGGGGTCTAGGCATTATACCCATTCACTTGCGCGGTAAGTTAAATGTTGCGGGTATCAACTGAGTATGTTGCTGTGATCGTGTGCATCTTTGACACAAAGTGAGTATATACATTTCATTGTTACTACTGTCCACTGTTGTGCCATTTGTCCTATCGCGGTTTGCTTCGTGTGCGCACTGTTTGATTGACAGCTCCGGCGCGCTCCTTTAAGTTTGCCTTGCATCGTACGAGCAGCGTACACGCATGACTACAGCTGTTACGCAGCGGCACGGCGACTAACGGTCGGCAGCAAATGTATTTTGTTGTCTCGATGACTTATGTTTGGTGTGTTGCCGAGAATATTTCATTTATGGTTATTTAGTATAGCGGAACCGTTACGCGCAGTTAGTTATGTAATGTGTGCCGTCTACTAGTGTTGTGTGACGTCAGAAGTTGAGCGTCGACTTACGTGCTGTAATTCTGTCTGTTGCAGAAACACACACACACACACCCTTCACACGCTTCATACAATAATCACACACACAAGAATCACATTCACACACCCAAACACTCACCCATGTACACTACACACACCTGCTCTCACATCCTTACGACCAAACTGTGCCTAAACCCTTTTGCCAGTTTGCCTGTATGCCACTATGAGCCACAGTGCCTGTTACTTTTTTGCCAGTAATTCAGTAAAGCAATAAAACTGAACCACATCTTCCCTCCTGTGCTCTGACCGACATCCGGGGGCGAAAAGAGCATAACCATCCGAGCCAACCCCCTATACAGTCCTCAGGCTCCCCAACAATAGCGGTAGAAGGTTGCATTATTTTATTGCAATGTTTGTTTGTTTCAAGACTACAGTTACAGTTAGACTACTCTTTGATGGTTAATGCAGTTACAGTCAAACCTCGGTTTTCGACCACAATCCGTTCCAGAAGGCGGTTCGAGAAGTGAATCGGTTGAATTCCGAATCTATTTTTCCCATTACAAATAATGGAAAAATTTTTAATCCGTTCCAAGTCTACAAGAAACGCCTTTTTAAGCATATTTTCATTTGCGCATTTTTGTCCGATCGCGCAACTGCAGCGCATCGCCGAACGTGCAACCGTAGCACGCCAGCAACCGCGCAACTGCACCGCGCTGGTCGCATTATTATGACAGAGCTGTCACTGAAATTTAGAAAATATTTTTAAAGTCCTGATGTACTTTCCAAATTTTAAGTGGACCTCAGTGCGCAGGGAGCTTAATTTGGGCCGATCGCGCAACCGCAGCGCGCTGGGCGCTCACTGTCGCATTGCTTTAAGAGCATCTTTGTGTTTTAGGATGGCTTTACTGCTCCAACTTGCTTTCTTTGGAGGCATGATTAGGGGTTAATACAATCCTCAAAGTGACGAAAATCCAATAACGAACAGAGTCAGTCGGCATCCAGGCCGCGCGGTCGGGTTTTTTCACGTCCTTTCGGCTCATCTCGTGAGATTCGACCTCAGAATTTTGTTCGAAAACCGAAGCAAAAAAATCTCTTATTTTTCGTTCAAATTCCGATTTGTTCGACGTTCGAAAACCGAGGTTTGACTGTAGTGCAATTTTAAAGTCCCAATGATCATCGTCACAAACACATCTGGGTGTGGTGAAATTTGTCCTCTGCATTTAACCCATCCCCATGTGATTTTGATCCATCCCCTGGGGGAGAGGGGAGCAGTGAGCAGCAGCGGTGCCGCGCTCGGGAATCATTTGGTGATCTAACCCCCCAAATTCCAACCCTTAATGCTGAGTGCCAAGCAGGGAGGCAATTGGTCCCATTTTTAGTCTTTGGTATGAGGTTTTGAACCCACAACCTCCCAGACTCAGGGCGGACACTCTACTACTAGGCCACTGAGCTGGTTGTTTTGTTGTTTTATCACAGTAGATTGGTTTATTTACATTTCAAAAAACAGAAGCCATTCATTTACAAATGTGATTGCACTTTAGTTTACATGTTTAAATGTTCGGATATTAAGATGTAATAGTCAGTTTTTGCATGATTTGAATGAGGCAAAATAACATGCTTTTTCTCTCGAATATATTGTTATAATATTTTGTTTCAGATGTAATCATTTTCTGTATAAAAATTTAATTTAGTGTTCAAAAAGTCTTTTTTTCAAACTTCAGTCTTGAAAAAGAGGGAGTCGTCTTATAATCAGGGTCGTCTCGTATTCGGGCCAATACGGTATATTATCAGTGATAAAGAGCTCTGATGCATCTTTTGGTGAGACAGTCGTGCTTGTGCAGGCCTTGATCGATTTCTGAAGATATTAAGGCTCTGTGCTCTGCCCTGGGTGGAAGGTAACTCACTCCAATAAGAGCCCTTCCGATTCATTCTGCTGGACATGATTTGGACCCTTTCTTCTTCAGAGGATAGAGAAGAGGAATCTTCTGAGTCAGACTGATCCTGTTCAGTTGGATTTCCGGGTGGACAACTGCAACTACCACCTTTGGGTTCTTATCATCAGAAATGTCAGACTCTGAGTCCAACCCTGTCACTGCCTCGCCATCATCCATCAGCATGTACAGTATATCTAGCAGATATGACACCTTGGAAACAACACGAGTAATGTTTTCAACTATTGAAATAAAACAATATGTAGCTATATAAATAAATACAATCACACATACATACACACGTATAGTAATGTTAGCTATATCTTAGGTAGCTAGCTAGTGTTAGCTAGTTATATAGTAGAATAATTTGTAGATAAATAACAGTCATGAAAGACACACACACAATATTATTATCATTATTCATATCATATTATTATGAAGATTATACTTACACGTACCAGATCTTGCTGTCTAAAATAATCGTCTTGAAGGGTGACACTTCTGATCTGAGTTGTCTAGTTTATTTATTCCTAACAATTACGGTTGATATTAATCAAACATTTCCATTGGATTCCATAGAACATACACTTATGGAAGTTTGGGGTAGTAATACAAAAACTACAATTTCTTAAAATACATAATAAAAGATACCTTATTTTCTAGATTATAAATCGCTCCGGAGTACAAGTCGCACCAGCCATAAAATGCATAATAAAGAAGGAAATTACATAAATATGTCGCACTGGTGTAAAGTAAGTAAGTCGCATTTTTGAAGGAAATTTATTTGATAAAATCAAACACCGAGAACAGACATATCATCTTTAAAGGAAATTTACAATAAAAATAGAATAGAGACAACAACAGACTGAATTATTATACCGTATGCCAACGTTACTTGACACATAAACAACGAACTGAAAACATGCCTGACGTAACTGAAAACATGCCTTGACGTAACTGAAAACATGCCTGACGTAACATATTAAGAGTTATTCAGATAAGCATGGCATAAATAACATGCTGACAAGTTTACCAAACCATCCGTGTCACTCCAAATCACTAAATCCAATTAAACTAAAAGTGTCACTCTGCTAACTCCGAATGTAGAAGATGAGGCGCTTCTTCTGCGTCGCTTACGTCAGACTCATCGTCAAATTATCAACACAGGCCTAGAGTGCCCTCTTGCGGTTTAGTGTGAAAATAACATGTCAAATGATACAATAATTACACACATAAGTCGCTTCAGAGTACAAGTCACACCCCCGGCCCAACTATGAAAAAAATGTGACTTATAGTCCGGAAAATACGGTAAGTTAAAAATGTAAATGCCATTACGTCAGAAACATGTTTTTTGAGGAATACCTGGAATATGAAAAGGTAACATTTTTTTTATTATGAAGCTGTCCAAAGTCCGGCCAGTGGGCCAAATTCGGCCCCCGGTCAGATTTCATATGGCCCGCAGCTTCAGTCTTATAATGTATTATTTATGGCCCTCCTGCACTGTCAAACTGAATAAAAAAAAAATCATGAAACTTTAAACTGTAATTCGTCCTAATACCAAAAGGTGGCAGCGCCACCCCTCTCTGCTCATTTCTGCCATGACGACTGCAAAGAAAACGAGGAAATTTGACATTGAGGGCCGTCGCTTTCAAGAGAAATGGGAATTAATCAAGGCAATTGTGTTTGTCTAATTTCTAAAGAGACGGTTGCCTTGTTTAAGGATTTCAACCTAAAGAGACACTAGCAGACTCAACATGCTAACACATACGACAAGCTAACAGGGAGTGGCCGCGCTGATAAAGTGAAGCAGCTCCAAGCTGAACTGGCATCACAACAGTGATTCTTCACGCGGGGCTGTGAGTCAAAAGTAAATCAAAAGTAGATATTACTTAATATTAAATATTACGAAGTGGCCATGTTAATACTGTTGATGTTATGAACCTGTAGACGTGACACAAACTATTACTTTCTGAAAGATATTGTAAATGACAAGAGCAAAATTCACTTGTTTTATGTTTTAATAATAACAGACAACTTTGCATTACTTATAACTCCTGTTTAAAATGTTCACGAGGGAAAAATAATTTTAAACTCATGTAAATGTAAGGTATTTCATACAGTTTGTTCAATGTTATCGGACTCTTCAAATATGAATGAAAGGCAGAATTTGTGTTTTTAGAGTTGTTCACATATGCCTGAGTGGGTTATATTTGGTTATTTGTCATTTAAAAAATAAAGACAAGTGGGACAATGAAATTTTTTTTATAACTGTGTGTATTTGCATGAAATTTTTGTAGTTAAAAATGTCCGAAAAACCTTTATCAAATCGGGCCCTCCTTGCAAAAAGTTTGGACACCCCTGATCTAAGGGTTAGGGAGCCAATGATATTTCAGAGGATCTGCAAAACAAAGCAAACCTTTCCACAAAATTCTTCAGAAAACACAGATAAACATTGACTATACAATCCCTATGTGGGACGAAGGGGAAATGTGGAAAACAATTCTCAGGAAAAAAAAAAAAGAAAAATACAGAAAAATTAATTAGCTAGCCTGGCAGCTGAGATCCAAGCATAATTAAGCGGGGGGGGGGCAGTGCCCACGCAGCCCCCCTTCTAGTTCTGCCAGTGTAAATGATCATTCAACTCTGTATGTCCAACATCATCAAGATCGTATATATTATTGAAGGTTTAAGTGCAGGCATCACCAACAGGTAGCTCCCAAGGACCACATGAGTAGCCCGTTGGCCTGTTTTGGAAATCGCACAACAGTGATGGGACATTAAGATATCCTCGCAATAATGTAAACACGATCATTTAAAAAGTGAGCATTAGCAATGATTTGTATGTCTTAATTATGAGTATATATAATATTAAATATATATTATGTATATATATTATATAATTAATTATATATATTATGTATATATAATATATACATATACATACATATAGTATATATATTAAATTATCCTCTATTAGTTATTTCATAAGTGTGAATCAAATTAGTAGTCATTTGCATTAATCAGTATCCAAGAAGTAGCTCTCAACTTCAAGAAGGTTGGTAACCTCATTTTAGGGCTATCCTAGTCACTTGTCATATGGTGCCTTTCCACTGTGTGACGCCGCTCTAGTTACGTTTTCCATTTGAAAACAGTAGGAAAAGACTTCCAGATTGAAATCATCAGTTGGAGCGCCACATGCTAACAAACAAAAACAAAGAAGAGCAATGGTGTCTCATTTCCCAACATGTGGCTGTTGGTTACAGTAAGAACACATTTTATTCCATAGGAAATTAACAATATGTTGCTGCTGTAGAATGGAGTGTGTGTAATAACATAGTAGGTGAACATGTTGTGCAAAGGAACACAACTGGGTCACTAATATTCGCTTGGGTACTCAATTTTGTCATTTCTCACTGTGTTAATGATGAATCTGCCCTACCAAAGAATATACAGCTGCGTTTTTTGTCACTAGAGTAGTATCAGATTGATGCTTGGATCTAGGTGAAAAAGTAAGATAATTTCATGGCAAGATCATCGTAAACACACATTACATCGATATTTGTGTTAGCTAAAAGAACATCACATTTTAAATACAACAAACAAAATCAGCAACCCTGTGCAAGTTTGGACATCAGAAACATAAACAACCACAGTGACATTTCATTCATGCAAGACACTGTACTGTACACTTATTTGGCTCTGTTGTTGAGGGGATATTTTTGCTCCTATCCAATCCGATGTCTCATCTCAAAGTCGGAGGTGAACAGTATAGTACTGTCACAGAATGACAATTGGGAATTGGCTACCCTGTCATTCACATTTTTACCCCTTGTACTGTTAACTCTCAGGTCTTGGCTCAAAATGTCATTTTAGATTTCAGCATTATTTATTCTGTATGTTAATTTTTTTTCTTGTGTGAGGGAGGTTTGTCATGTTTTTTCTTGTGGCAATATTACAGTACACATCGTAGATATGTTTTGTATTTGTAGACTCTTGTATACTGGCTTGTTTGTTTGCTTTAATCCAATGGGTGTGTCTTTTGGTAATTTTATTTCTTGATCTTGCTTTTTTGCATACCTTTTTTGTTCTTGCTTATCTTCTTCAAACGGTAAGAATGGTAGGATAATGGCATCAATTCCCGAAAACGATAAGACAGGAGCATTTTTACTTGCCAAGAGAAGAAATGCTCACTTACATTACGTTATACTTGCGGGGTGCACAGGAGAATGCACTTGTTACCGCTGGAGTCAGAGAGCGAGTAGGCTTTGCACACACGAGTTAGACCACTGAGCTAGCATTTTTATTTTTTGTTTCTAATGGCTTAGTTTTTTTAAGAAAACGCCAACGTGAAAGGTAACCAAAAGCGAGCACAGCCAAACGTTCTGTGCACTTCACTTGCTAATATAGTCACGCTTGGACGTGCAGGCACGGTGAGTGGGCTCCATCAAAATCTACCTTTGTCAACAGTCCAATACAGTCTAACAATTTACTACTTAATGACACTGAAGCTACTTTGAGACCGCAATCGGGGAGACCTTCGTCTTTAGAACCGAAGAGCGCAAAACACACAGAAAAAGATGCACACCTGTGGCTCCAAGCGGATAAATCACAACTGACCCTCTCTGTCATTATCCCGTTATATTCATAGAAACAATCACAACAACAGTGTTAAGGAAGGGTAAATTCTTACCGCAATGTTGTAAATAATCTGTGTCTCTGAAATTTAAGAGTTCGAAAGCCTGCGGTGATGGAGCAGATGTGCAACAGCGGGTGCCGGTAGCCGACCGAACAGACACTGTCATTTCTTGACTGGGAAGCACAGAGGCGCGCTTCTATTTACTCATACTGGAGGGAAGACACGCCCACTGCGTGTCTGTATGGTGCTTGTGTGTGCGCGTGTGCATGTATGGGCGCCCTTGTGTGGGTGCGTGTGTGCGTGTGTTGGTACCTGTTCGATGAGATCTGAAGACAATACTTTGTACAAACCTTTGTACAAATTCCTGCTTAAATGTTTTTTGTCCCTCATTTTTTATGCTGGTGGTAGGGGGGGGGGGGGGGGGGATTAGGGGAAATAACATTGTGAAACCCCGACTGTCGTTTTGTTTTTGTTTTTGAATTTCAAAAAGGGGACAGCTGAGAGCACCAACCACTTAGGCAGGCTGCATACCAAGAAAACTACAGTGTTTTTTATTTTTTGTCAAACTGCATGAAGTGCTACAAAACAGCTGTGTATGCTCACATTCCACATTCACATGTGGAGAATGAATGATTGGATGTTATGTCACGAATACTCAAAATCACATCAGTTTGTGTATTTACATGAATTTTATTTTGTTTTATTTTCAGAACTGTTCTTTAGTCTTAATAAGTCAAATAGACACATTGCAGTGGTTGGAGGACATTAAGCAGGCTACAGCAGCGTGTCATAACCTTTACTGAGCTAAGGCAACCAATTTACATTTGAAACATCTCACAGCCCAACACTAAACCAAAATAACACAAAAAGTATGACAACTTAAATGATCATGATCGTGTCAATTTAATTTACTTACGGTTCTTACTTCAAAATCTTGGCCTGTGTAATTGAACACAAGCTGATATACTCACAGAAAGCCACATTTTATTTTGTTGTATGAATGACAACAGATGAGAGAGACAGCTTCATAGCAGAGATGAGGGACTTTATTCATATGACATTAACTTTGATTGATGACTATGCATAATAGGCCGATTGACCACTCCAAATTGCCCGTAGGTGTGATTGTGAGCATGAATACTTGTTTGTCTGGTATGATTTCGATGGACTGCAGCTGGTTTGATTCTTACTGGGCTGTGCAGTGTTTGGGGTGGAGGCCTGTGGTCGCTGGTGACGGTGGTTACCGTCCCCAGCACTAGCTCCTTGCAGCTCACTGCCCGCTTCCCATTGAGCCCACACCATACCAGTTACAACTATGTAAGTCCTCGCGGTTAACCATTAGGGTCTCGCTGGGCCGCACACCACGAACTCCTCGCCGCTCAGTGCTAGCCTCTTGCTGGGGCCTCAAGGTACTCGCCGGACGGAACAGTGACAGTAAACGGTGGTGATAGTGTTCTCAGCTGGTGGTGGAGGTGACAGCTGCTAGTGTTGGTAGTAACCGCTGCTGATGGTAGCTGCTGATGGTAGCTACTTATGTTGTTAGTTGTTGGTGGTTGTGCCAGGCCCGATGGGTTGACTGCCACTTGCCTTCCAGCTGGACTGGGAGACATTCGCTCGTGCGTGTGCTAGTGGCTTATGCTGGACTCGACGCGTCGACCGACACTTGCATTCCACCACTGGGCCAGGAGATGATTGCTCGCGACCACTACTTGCCTCCCACCGCGAGGCCAGAAATCTCGCTCGTGCTTGGTCTTTCACTCGCTAGTGCTCGGTCTATCGCTCGGTCTATCGCTCGCTTGTGTTTTTCTCACGCTCTTGCCCAGTATCTCACTCTAGTCAGACTCAAGGTGCCATTTTTAGGACATTTGTTTGCCAAAAACTTAAAGACGACTTGACATGGGACTTTGACTTGAGTTAGATTTGAACTACATGACTTAAATTGTCATCTTACTTATTGCTTGAAATCTGTATTTCAACACGGTTTGCCTATTTAGAAAGCAACTAAACAAGGTATTTGTGTTTGTTTCATTACGCCAACCTGGCAACCCGATCAACGTCGATGGTTGGTGTGAAGTGGTGTCATTTTGCCATTACCACCAACAGCAATGGGAACAACTCAGGGATCATTAATTTGAAATAATAGATTGCCTTAATAATGACATTGGCAAAAATAGCATGGCAAAAAGCAAGGTTTGCACCTTATGTACCGTATTTTTCGGACTAAAAGTCGCTCCGGAATATAGGTCGCATTAGCCATAAAATGCACAATAACGTGAAAAATAACATATTTAAGTCGCTCCGGAGTATAAGTCGCATTTTGGGGGAAATGTATTAGACAAAATCCAACACCAAGAACGGACATGAACGAGCAACAACAGGCTAAACGATATGATTGCTAACGTGACATAAACACAAACAAAGAGCTGAGAACGTCCGTGATGTAACATTCAGAGTTATTCAAATAACTATTACATAAATAACACGTTTATAAAACCATCTGTGTCACTCCAATTAATTAAATCCATCGATCGTCCTTTATGTTAACAATGCCGGCTGGGTGCACGCCGGTGACGGCGGTTGCACTTCAAAATAATCCACAGGCCCATATAACGATATATAAATTATATATCAAATAACTATTATACAAGCAATAATATTATCAAACCATCTGTGTCACTCCAAATCATTAAATCCATCGATCTTCCTTTATGTAAACAATGCCGGCCGGGTGCGCGCTGCTGACGGCGCTTGCACTTCTAAATATTCCACAGGCCCATATAACGATATATAAATTATATATCAAATAACTGTTATATAAGCAATACTATTATCAAACCATCTGTGTCACTCCAAATCATTAAATCCATCGATCAAATTCCTCGTCCTTTGTCAACAACGCCGCGCGTGCACCCTGACGTCAGCCTCGTCGTTATTCCACAGATCTAGTATATAACTATAGTGTAGCGTTGACAAAATATCAGGAAAAACGTGAATTTGGTAAATGGCTCTTTATTTAACAAAACGAGTTCAACGAGCCAACAACTACTGAACTGTAACGATAAAAACATGTACAAGTTGCTACACGAAATAAAATATATCAAATAACTATAATATAAATAGTTCACCGCCACACGGCCCCAAGCACCGACGTCAACTTCCAGGCGTGTGGCGGCGTGGACTTCCATCCCCAGCCGTGGCACTTCCAGCCACGGAGGTGGAAAAGAGCTCCATAGAATAGGACCGGGCGTGCGTAAAAGCCATGTCTGAGCCCCATCCACCGTCCCCGGACAGCCACCCGGCCGAGCGCCGAGTGCCGGCCCCCGACTTCCATCCACGAAGGTGAAAGAGAGCTCCGTAGAGTAGGACCGGACGTGCGTAAAAGCCATGTCCGAGCCCCATCCACCCGGCCGAGCGCCGGCCCCAGACTTCCATCCACGGAGGTGAAAGAGAGCTCCATAGAGTTGTCATAATAGTTTTTCAAACCTTCTGTGTCACTCCAAATCATTAAAGCCTTCAAACTCTTCATCCTCCGTGTCATTTACAAACAAATTATGCCGGTAGTACTTGGGGCCCTTCGTCATCTTCGTCATCCCGTGATCGGATCTTTGTCCTTTACGTAAACAACCGCCATGCTGCGCCGCGCTGCTGACGTCACTTGAAATTCAAATTACAGTAATCCCTTGCTACTTCGTGGTTCGTCTATCGTGGTTTCACTTTTTTTTTTTAAATTGTTGAAAAAATTCACATATAAGTCGCTCCTCAGTATAAGTCGCCCCCCCACCCAAACTATGAAAAAAAAACGCGACTTATAGTCCAAAAATTACGGTATTTTATTTATATTTCAAAAACCAGAAGCCATTCATTTACAAATGTGATTACACTTTAGTTTACATATTTAAATGATATTAAGATATTAAGATGTGATAGACAGTTTTTGCATGATTTGAAAAGGCCAAAATAACAAGCTTTTTCTCTTGAATATATTGATATAATCATTTGTTTCAGATGTAATCATTTTTTGTATAAAACTTTAATTTGGTGTTCAAAAAGTCTTATTTCAAACTTGGGTCTTGAAAAGAAGAGGTCGTCTTATATTCGGGCCAATACGGTAATAAACCAAATGCACACAGTCTTTTGTCAACTTTGTCAGTCTGTCCGTTTGTTAGTGTCCTCCACTGGTTTGGAATTGGCAGTGTTGGCAAAGTTCATTTTCTACACAAACTAGTAGTTCAAAGTTAAGTTCACAAATTTTAAAATGAACTTCTTCAGTTTGTAATTGAAGTTCATCGTTCCAAAAATGAAAAGTTCATAGTTCCCCCCCCCAATCAAAAAGACAGGTCGCTGCAAGATGTTACCCTCTGGCATATTGGCATTTTTTCATTGTTTCCACCCATTCCATTCACACTAGTATCCAGGTGCTACTATCACCCTACAATCTCAAATACAAGAGACAATTGCTTCTACTGTCTTTTCTTTAATGAACCATCTGCTGTAGGTGCCAGACTGAGGTAGGAAACAAAGGATGTACAAATGAAGTATTAAAAAAAAATTAAAGTAACATTATATTTGTTTAAGTAACTTTTCGGATCTTTGTCCTTTACGTAAACAACCGCCATGCCGCGCCGCACCGCTGACGTCACTTGAAATTCAAATTACAGTAATCCCTTGCTACATCGCGGTTCGTTTATCGCGGTTTCACTTTTTTTATCTTGAAAATTTGTGAAAAAATTACCTTATAAGTCGCTCCTCATTATAAGTCGCCCCCCCACCCAAACTATGAAAAAAAACGCGATTTATAGTCCGAAAAATACGGTAATGAAGACACAACAATGACATTACAAACATAATATTACAAAACCCACAGACAGATAAGCAAATGTCACAGTTTAGCCAGCAATACGAACACTGATTTGGAACCAATAGAAAAATGTGATTATGATGCAAGTACACAGTATAAACATTTCAAATTAAGTTTCAAATTCGACGCAGTTCATGACCCAGTTGTTGTTGTTAACTCATCTAGATGGCACTGGGTTTGAACAAAGGGGTTTAAGAACATCATTGTGGTTTCATTTCAGCCCGGTATTGAACATAGCCATCTAGAAGAGTAGAAAAATATAACTTGAAGCAAATATGAGACTTATTTCAAGTAATTTCAAACAACAAGGCATATAAAGGGATAGGTGTTATGTTTGTAATAATAACAATGTTTATGTGATATATGTGACAGGTGGCAGGTAATGAGCATTGATTAGGATGGGCGTGGCTGTGAATGAAGTGCGTCAATGGAGGCGTGGCTGTGAGCGAAGTGGCTTCATGGAAAAGAACTGACCAGGGTGCAGAAGGATTGGAGGCATGACAGTATTGTTGTTACATATTTTTGTAAAGCGCTTCATTATGGCAAAAGCTGTTGTGAAAGTGCAACAGAAATAATGATGTATTATATTGCATTGTTCTGTACATATATCATGAGGTATTATGGCACCATCTCAACAGTAGTTAAAAATAAAAATGCACCAATTTATATGATGAGCACATGTCTGCCCATCTACAAAAATAGGGTTCTTAATGTAAATGGTCCAGTCAGTTAACTCAGTATCACTTTGTCTTAAATTCTTTCTTTGCAATTCAAGCAGATAACACTGGTGCTGTGTCTGACTACCTGAACCAATTCTTTGTTCGAAAAAACATCCGGTCTAAAACAACAAACAGGGAGTATGAGGATAATCTGGGTTGCAAATTCATATCATGTCCTTTGTCAATCCTGATAAAAATTCACCTTCTACACATTATGATATTAATTTTCTAACACAAATACTAATTACTAGCCAAACGACCAATGAAAGCAAGCTAAACGGAACAATGAATGACTGGTTAGATATTTTTGGGGCATACAGTGGTGGCTGTGAAAGCATGTTGTGTTCCATCATATGTAGCTCTGTTTTTTTTTTCTTTCAGTCACTAGGGCGGCACTCTCTCTCTATATATATACATATATATATATATGTATATATATAGAGAGATAAATATTCATTTAGATATTTAAAAAAAATAGATTTTTATGTTTTGTATATAGATATATATATATAGATATATATAGATATATATATGCACACATACATACATGTACGTACATACATACATACATACATACATGTATGAACTAAAGGAGATGTATGATGCTATTTTAAGCTTTCCACAGTTAATTATGATATTACAATGGTGATCCAATTTCCTATGAAATTAGTTATTGTGGTGGCTATTTTTCTGTACAAATAAACACAATTATTGTTATGTGTTTGTGTACATGGGATTCCCCGGTGGTGCACTGGTTACCACGACCGCCTTACAGTAAGGAGGATGCCGGTTCGATTCCACCTCCGACCCTCCCTGTGTGGAGTTTGCATGTTCTCCCCGTGCCCACGTGTGGAGTTTGCATGTTCTCCCCGTGCCCGCGTGGGTTTTCTCCGGGCACTCCTGTTTCCTCCCACATTCCAAAACCATGCTTGATAGGCCGATTGAGCTCTCCAAATTGCCCTAGGTGTGAGTGCGAGTGCGAATGGTTGTTCGTCTGTGTGCCCTGCGATTGGCTGGCAACCGGTTCAGGGTATCCCCCGCCTAATGCCCGATGACTGCTGGGATAGGCTCCAGTAGGCCCGCGACCCCCTTGGGGATAAAGCGGTACAGAAAATGGATGGATGTTTGTGTACATCACATTGTACAACTGTACTGTACAACTGTGTTGAAAATGTGTAAATACGATTTAATCATAATAATAATAATAAATTATATTTATATTGCACTTTACATTGCATAGAATCTCAAAGTGCTACAGAAATGCTTTTTTAAAAAGAAATGTCTTAAGACCGCTTTTAAAGGTGTCAACCGACTCTGATGCTCTCAGGTGGACTGGGAGGGCTTTCCACAGTTCGGGGGAGACAAAGCAGAAAGCCCGGTGTCCCACGGAGCCGAGGTTTGTCTTGGAGGTTTTGAGGTAGGTGTTGAGCGGGGACTCCAAATGGAAGACTGGAGAGTGACCAGTTCCTTGAGGTAAGGGGGTGCGTTGCCGTGGATGCATTGATGAGTTAACAGAATGATTTTATTTATTTGTTGACTCATTTGGAGCTGTATGATGCTATTTTAAGCTTTCCACAGTTAATTATAGGTATGTTTTGGATTATATATGACATTTAGCACAATGGTGATCCAAGTTCCTATGAAATTGGTTATTGTGGTGGCTATTTTTCTGTACAGATAAACACATAATTATTATGTGTTTCTGTACACCACATTGTACAGTTTATTGAAAATGTGTAAATACGATTTGTATTTGCTTTTGTTTCACCCCTGCAGGTTGGCATTGCGAATGAGAATCTCTTCTTAATGGTCTTATCTGGATAAAATAAAAGCTAAAGCTACTCACGCTGCACCCTCAGACACCTCAACAGTCAAGGCCGCAGACTGGAGAGACTGTACAGGAAAACTGGACTCACCATACACAAAGACATGTACACCTCACACACCCTCCATTGCAAACAGTCTGTATATACAGCAAGATCCACATTCTACTAAAATTTAATCAGATCACATGAAGGTCACTCGAAAACACTATTCTCACTCCTCTCACGGATCACAAAACCCCCGGACTCACTTCCACCTCACCTCTATTCCTCTGAATTCCGCAATAACCTGGCTGCTTCCATGACCATTCAAAATTCACCAACATCTTAACCTCTCTTTTTCAAACCATCCGTTTCATCTTCCGCATCTGCAACGCATCTGTTTTCTTCTTTCACCCTGCCCTCTGTCACCCAAATCGCTTCAATCTTATTCAATCAAAACTCCAAATCTTCCACCTGTCAACCAGATCCTCTCCCGATTGTCCTGATCAAAAGCTCCATCCCTGCACTGTCTCCCTTTATGACACATCATTCATTCCTCTCTCACTTCTGGTACTGTTCCCTCCCCTCTCAAAACTGCTGTCCTCACTCCAATTCCCAAAATACCTGGTTCTGATCCGTTTGCCCTCAATAACTTCCGTCCCATTTGAAACCTACCTTTCATTTCCAAACTTCTCGAAAAAACTATTGCTGCTCAACCCATAATTTCAATCTGGCTTCCGTCCCCTCCATAGCACTAAAACTGCCCTTCTGAAAATCATTAACAACCTCCTACTCTGCTGACTCTGGTTCACTTTCTATCCTCCTTTTGCTAAACCTCAGTGCAGCATTTTACAACATCTCACACTCCATCCTCCTCAATAGACTTTCCTCCATTGGCATCTCAGGTACTCCCCTCTCCTGATTCCGCTCCTACCTCTCAGAATGCTCCCAGTTTATTCAGCTCAAGTCATTGACCTCACACCCCTTCCCCGTCACGTCAGGTGTTCCTCAGGGTTCTGTCCTTGGTCCTTTGCTCTTTCTAATCTTCTTTCTCCCCCTTGGTTCCATTTTCAGAAAAAAAAAACTCATTCACTTCCACTGTTTCATGGATAACACCCAGCTCTACATCTCTACTTCCTCAAACTTAATGGTAATAAAATAGAGCTCCACCTGACCGGTACCAAAGTCAACCCAAGTAAAATAAACCCTTTTTCCATATCCATCGATGGCTCCTCTATCTCCCCCTCGCCTCAGGTAGTCTGGGTGTCATCCTCAACGTCACACTTTCCTTCACCTCCCATATCAACAACGTCACCCGGTCTGCCTACTACCACCTCAGAAACATCTACCGCCTTCATCCCTCACTCACCCCACACACCACCACCATCCTCATCCATCGCCTGGTCATTTTCCGTAAAGACTCCTGCAACTCTTTCCTGTTCAGCCTCCCATAAAAATCACTCCATAAACTCCAACTGTTCCAAAATTCAGCCGCCCGCATTATCACGCACACACCCTTCCATCACCACATCCCAACCGTCCTACAAC
Organism: Syngnathus floridae; assembly: GCF_059516105.1. Classification (NCBI taxonomy): domain Eukaryota; kingdom Metazoa; phylum Chordata; class Actinopteri; order Syngnathiformes; family Syngnathidae; genus Syngnathus; species Syngnathus floridae. The sequence goes on from NC_142415.1 coordinate 2,907,674, forward strand.
AGCTCCACTGGCTCCCCATCACACTCCGCATATACAACAAAAGCATATCCTTCATATCCAAAATCATTCTCAGAATGATGTAGTGGAAATTATGCACTTTACCTAGAAATGGGTGCAACACTAATCCAAGTCTCCTGTTTGCAAAAAGCTAACTAAATATATTATTCTAAGTATTTGTAGCAGAAGATTATTGGACAGTAATTAAATCATGACCATCTCCAAAAATCTATTTCCCCCACCAACCGTGAATAAAAACAGAATAAAAACCTTCTCGATACACATGGTTGGATGGGGTTTAGGCATAGCCAACCACACATCATAGTGTTATTGCAAGGCAAAATTTTAGCATAGGGACAAACAACTACACATTGTATCTGTTATCTCAAAAACATTTTCATTTCATGGATTATAAATCTGTGTTGTTTATTGTGAAAGTGTCCATAACGAGTGCTTTAATTTGTGTAAATTAAAGGAATTACTGGTCAAGTAAGACAGAGAGTAATTACATTACCCCAGCATTCCATTCCATTGTGAAACTCTTCTTGTTTATTGTCAGTATACTTTAGTCTAGCAAAATCATACATAATATTAACAAAGCTTACCATGATTGTGCAGATGGTCCACAAATGTTCTTACATTTTTAAAAATTGCATAGCCATTATGGACGAGTTGAAAATCTGGTCACGATTTCGATGAAATTGATGGTTATTTTGTTTGCATCAAGCTCTAATTTCACTCAGCAGATAAAGATAAGATATATATAATAGTGAACCACACTATTATAACAAGTGCAGCAGAATCAGAGAAATAATGCCCGACCGGGATCTGAAAAATTACTCTGCTTGAGCCAATTACCTGCTTATTTAATTACTGCACTGGTCTGTTGCATGTCTTTCAAAAGAAGCTATCCTGCCCTCCAAATATGTTGAATATCGGAAGACAGTAAGGTCAACCACTTTCACTCATCAAGACTCTGAAGGCCAGGTTGAAGGTTGACTCCAGGTTTAATAACAAGGGAAAGGGTGAAACTGGGAGAATACAAACCACATTGTATAATTAGTCATACGAACTAAATGAATTAAATCGATATGAAATCTCAATCATGCTTTTATCCTATCGTCTAACATCACAGAACACTATAATTTCAAAACTCAAAAGATCTATTTCGATCCATAGTAACTTAAACAAAGATACATACCAACGATGCCTTGTATAACACAAAATGTAGGTAGTAGTTTTGCCGAACTGCAGGAGAGAATAGAACAAGCAGCGTTCTCTTTCAACACTGTGGTGAAACATGCGCTTACTTCCTGATTCTAGTCATGTGACCTACTCTATATTTAACACTGATCACAGACTACAAAGACATGAAAGACATGACACTCCCCTTCTGGCATTTTGCCACAACCTTAAAGGTCCATTATACAGTTCTTACTGTTTCTTATCAGGGGCAAGAAGGAGGACCGTCTCGGAGACGGGATGCTGGTACAGTTTTGTCCCGCCCGTCTTGGAGACCTTGACCTCGACTTTACGTACCATGCCATCGTTGCTGGGGAAGACCTGAGCAATCAGTCCCAGAGCGCACTTTTTTCTCATGAGCTGATTGTCTTTGAGAAGGACAATGCTGAATGTCTGAGGTGGGAGCCTGCCACTTCTGTTGTGGCTGAAGTGATGCAAGGTATTGCTTCTTCCATCTATCCCAGGACGTTTGGGCCAGATGTTGTACTTGGCGCCACTAGGACTTGTGGAGGTTTTTGATCCAGTCACCGACTGGGGCTGAAGGTACACTCACCTTCTAGGTGAGGAGGGTTGCTGTAGTAAGAATGAAAGGATTGTCCGGGTCAGTAGACATTGGAATCAGAGGTCTGGTGTTGATGATCGCAGCGACCTCCGCCATCAGTGTGGAGAGTGCTTCGTGTGAGAGGCGTGTGGAACGTTGAACTTCCAGGCACATCCTTGGTCCAGGAGGAAGCGTGACGTTCAAGGGGATCTTCAACTCCTTACAAGCGCCGACAAAGTTGGTTCCTCGATCAGAACGGATGAGCTTCACAGGGCCCCTGACAGCAAGGAAACGCCGGAGGGCGTTGATGAAGCTGGAGGTGTCTAAGGACTCAATGACTTCGATGTGGACGGCTCGTACACTCATGCACGTAAATAACACTGCCCACCGCTTACTGTGAGCGAGGTCCCCTCTCGCACGGCGTGATGATACGGTCCATGGTCCGAACACATCGATGCCCATGTTTGTGAATGGAGGTTCGGTAGAGAGGCGGTCTGCCGGAAGGTCGGTCATCTTCTGTGTTTGGGGGGTGCCACGCAGTTTGCGACATGTGACTCACCCGTGGATCAGGCTGCTCACACGCCTTTTGCCGCCAATTATCCAGAAACCGGCGCCCCACACAGCGCCCTCAGTGAACAGTCCCTGATGTTTGGTCTTCTCATGGTGGTGTCGAACCAAGAATGTTGCTATGTTATGTTTGCCAGGTATGATGAGAGGGGGTTTCTCCTCTTGCTGGAGCTGTGCTTCTCTGACACGACCTCCAACCCTCAGCAGACCATCAGCGTCGATGAAGAAATCTAAGGTTTTGAGAGGGCTGTCTTTAGAAAGTTTCTCCTTCTTTCGCAGACAGGCGTACTCGTGAGGGTAGATCACCTCTTGAACAGCCCGGATGATGGTTCTTTTAGACTGAGAGAGTTCGTCGATTGAGATTGTTGCGTGGCAGTGATGCCAACCTTTGCAGCCACTGGCTTCAGTTGTCGAATTCTTCTGGAAACAACGTACAACATGGGTTAGGCGAGCTATGGCGTGGGTCAACGATGTCCAACTTGAAAACTTGGAGAAGCGCTGAGACCCGAGTTGTTTGCTCGACATGGTTGTGCTCATAGTCAACACTCGGGGACGGATGTCTGGATGTGATGAAGGATTCATCAGCTCGAAGGAGTCTTCTTCAGGCTGGACCTTAAGGGGCTGCTTCAAGAACGCAGGTCCAGACAGCCAGCTGGAGTCTGAGAGACGTGCAGCAGTAACGGACCTCGTGGCGATATCTGCAGGATTCAGTTCTGTATCTGCTGCCACTGCTCTTCATCCTCCTTCAGAGGAGGGGTCACTTCTGCGTGTTTGTTCCGAAAGACTGTCTCCATGAAGGTGAGGAAATGCTGTTGCATCGCTGGTTTCCTTTCCATGATGTTCAAGAACGAGAGGTCGTCAATGGAGGGAGCCACCTTATTATCATCCTTTGTTTGTTGAAACACTGTAGAACCCAGCTGGTCGGTTTCTCCGTTGCAGTTTCTCTGTCGACTGATCGGGGCCTTGGAATTGACTGTACCTCTCTTTCACCTGAAAGACGTTCGGGCAGGGTTCGAAGATGGAGGGGCGTTTCTGCTCTGTAGTCCGGGTACAGGGCATTTGTGGTGTTAAGCTTGTGAACCCCTCCCACACACACATTTCCGATGATCACCCATCCAAGGTCGAGTTTCTGGGTCTCTTGGACCGTTCACCTGCTTGCGGACTTTATGGGCCGTGATGATGTTGAAGGTGTTGAAGAAATCGGAACGAGCCAAGGATCTGTTGCTGTGTTCATCAATGATTGCGTAGACGTTTGTCGCTTTCTCACGATGGTTGACAGGGTAGATCCTGACAAGGCAGATTTTAGAGCATGATCTGTCGCTCTGATCGCCACCCCAGACATCGGTGCAATTGCTTGTGACCTCCGAAGGAGCTGTAGGGGCTAGCTCCCCGCCATGCTCTGTAGTGGGGGCTGGCTCCTTGGTCTGCGATATTGGTCCAGTGCAGAGTTATGTTTCTCACTCCCGCATTCAATACATATGGCTGTATACTTACAGTCCTGGGCCATGTGCTTAGTAGACGTGCAACATTTAAAGCAGATTCTGTGTTCTTTCAGGAACGCTCTCCTCTCCTCTATGGGTTTCTCCCGGAAAGCCCGACATTTCCTTAACAGGTGGGGCTTTCTGTGAATAGGGCACTGGCGATCGGGGCTCTCGGCTCCAGCGCTGCGCTCCGCAGCACCGACGTCCGCCTTGTGGACTGAGATCTCCCTTTGTGCATTTTCGTGTTCTTGCTTGGTTCAGGAATGTCCGTTTGGCTAATGGCCTTGAAGCTCAGGTCATTCATGATTTTAGCCTGATGGAAGATGAAGTCCACGAAAATTCTGAAGGGGGGGAATGAAACTCCATAACGTTGTTTGTAGCTGGATCCGTTAGTCCGCCACTTCTCTTGCAGGCTAAAGGGCAGCCTTTGAACCAGGGGACTTATTCCTCTGGCTGTGTCTAGGTACTGAAGGCCTGGAAGGGTTCCGTCTGCCTTGGCTGCTCTTAATTCCATCAAGAGGTCACTGAGCTCATGGAGCATTGCACAGTCTTTGTTGGTGATTTTTGGGAAATTGTTGATGCGTTGGAAAAGAGCCTCTTCAGGGGCTCCGTAGCATGCATCCAGTCTGTCCCATGTCATCTGGAGTCCTCGTTGGGGGTGATTGGCATTGACATCCCTGATACGCTTTGCATGCTCTCCCGAATCTTTCCCGAGCCACTTGACCAGTAGATCCATCTCCTCGCTGGGAGTGAGATTGAGTCCTCACACTGCGTTTTGAAAGGACAGTCGCCAAGCTCTGTAGCTTGCAGGCTTGTCGTTGAATTGAGTCATGCTTGTAGTGACCAGCTCGCGACGGGCGAAATATCTGACAACATCGTTGATACCTGATTGGTCGTGCTGGTTGCTTTGGGGTGTGTAGTTGGGCACGGTAGGACGTGATGGACCCCGGTATCGGGGTGTAGCTGTATATGTGCCCTGATGGCCCTGTGTACCTCTTGGAATAAGATATGTGATAGGGGCATGTTGTTGTGGCCAATGAGCTGGTAGTCTGTTCACTGGTGTATAGGTGAGGTTGGCATCGGCCGGACCATTCTCTGAAATAGGCCGTGGAGCTGTAATAGAGTTACCTATCATGGTATTTGCATGTAGATATGAATCGTCACCTTGCGGTGGAAGATAAGGTGCTGATGCAGACTCTACGTGTAGCCATCTTGCCTCGTCGTGAGAGTGTAGATGTGGTGCCATTGTTGGCTCTGTGAATCGCTCCAGGCTCGTCTTGAGAAAATGGTTGTGATGCCAAGGTTAGCTGAGTACGAGCTGAACAGGCTCATCCTGGGAGAGTACACGTGGTGGCGCTGGGGGCTCTGCGTATAGCTGGTTAGTGTCATTCTAAGTGAGAAGGTGCGGAGGCGGGTTGGATAATATGTTTAGCGGGTCCGTTTCGGTAGGAGCGTATTCTTCCCGCGCGACGGTTGAATACTCCTTGGACTGCTGAGCGACATATTCTCTGGTCCGTTCCAGTGGGTTAAAGGGATTCTCATTGAGTTGAATCTTCTTGCTATCTCGCTCACTACCGTTGATGCTAGCTGCTGCTTCTAGAGCCTCTGCCTTGGCCTCAGCCGCAGCCACGTTTTTCTCTAATGAGAGCTTCTTTATGCGTGCCACTAATTGTGCCTTTTCCATCTCCATGCATGCCTCTAATTGTGCCTTTTCCATTTTCAGAATCATTTCTTTATCTGTGAAGGAAAGCAGTACTTTCGCTGCCTCGGCTTCGGCGCGGGCCATGGCAGCAGCATTGCCAGAGGCTTTTGTAGAACGTGATTTGTAAGATCTAGACTTCAGTGACTGTTCTTTTTGTCCATCCATAATCTGAGTTTGGCGTTTAACTTTGTTACCTTCTGCGATGAAAACGTTTTACTATCCTGCCCTCCAAATATGTTGAGTATCCGAAGACAGTAAGCTCAACCACTTTCACTCATCAAGACTCTGAAGGCCAGGTTGAAGGTTGACTCCAGGTTTAATAACAAAGGAAAGGGTGAAACTGGGAGAATACAAACCACATTGTATAATCAGTCATACGAACTAAATGAATTAAATCGATATGAAATCTCAATCATGCTTTTATCCTATCGTCCAACATCACTGAAAACTATAATTTCAAAACTCAAAAGATCTATTTCGATCCATAATAACTTAAACAAAGATACATACCAACGATGCCTTGTATAACACAAAATGTAGGTAGTAGTTCTGCCGAACTGCAGGAGAGAATAGAACAAGCAGCGTTCTCTTTCAACACTGTGCTGAAACATGCACTTACTTCCTGATTCTAGTCAAGTGACCTCCTCTATCACTGTACACAGACTGCAAAGACATGAAAGACATGACAAACACTTTTTGAACTTCCGCTCATTATAAATGCAACAGCTTTATTCTCATACAAACCAAGATAAATGGCTGTTTAGGCTTAATGTTTCTGAGTCAAACAAACCAGATTACAGTTGAATGAAATGCCAGTTACCTAAAGTGAAAGCAGTAAAACAAAGTGAGCAATGGCTGTAATGGAAGCCCCCAAAAGTATCTGAATATGTTGGGTCTTTAATTTCACTGTTAGCTACATTCCAGCAGGTTTACACAAATATGAAGGTAACCTCCACAAAAACTCCACACAACTGTCCAGCGCGATGGCCCGCGAAGACAAATTTTGCATTGACTTTGTGTCATTACTAAAATTACAAATTGTCTTCACTTTAAAAAAAAGACATTGCTTGCAATTTTTATCACCATTTGTTTTTTTAGAATATTTGAACAGTTCTTACTAGTCTCTAATTTTAAAACTAGTTATTCATCAGTTTGTTTTGTAGCCTATACTGTATATAGAAGACATTGACGATCATAATGACCCTCCGAGGGAAACTATGACTACAATGCGGCCCGTGACAAAAAAGAGTTTGACACCCCTGTACATCCTCCAGGGAACATGATCTGGCATGCTAGCAAAAAGAGACATAGGCAAACAGCTCGATGAATTGTTGTCTGTCATGACCTTTGACTTGACCTTTAGGTTTTAGTTTGGCATTGGGTTTTGATCTGATTTAATTTCAGGATAGACGAAATTCTGTATTTTCCAGTTTCTTGTTGCCTGTTATCTGTGGTCCTTTTAAAAGACCAAATGTTAAGTAATTTCAGAAAATACCAAGTTTTATCATTTTCCGTCGTGTAAAGTAATTAAAGACAACACAAAAAATAAAGCATGAAAAAAATATTTCTTTGTATGTTTGACAGATGTTTTACCGAAGTGTTCGAGAGAAAAACAAAGTGGGATGTCATTTAGTCCACCTTTGCAGAGCTCAACAAGGAAAGTGTACAAGACAGTCATAAAGCGAAAGGGATATTTTAAACTTTTTCGTCATTTTTGATGTGAGTTTTACCGTTATAGCTTTTAAGCATTGTGTGTTTTCTTGTGTAGGATGTCCTACCTGCTTAAGAGGTTATTTCAATTGTTAGGACGTACTACCTGCTTGCATCTATGTGTAAATATTTTGTGAAGGGATTTTCTAAGAACGTTCTTACGTATGCATTCAAGCAAAAAAAATAAATAAATGAAAACGCATGGTAGTACTTGGGCTGTCAAATCAGTATTCTAAATATAACATTATACTTTCTGACTCTTTTAAATGGAAATATTTATCTTTAATAATTAACCATGATATGAATTTCAGGCCATATTGTTAGCCCTCAGTCTGTCTCTGAGTTGAGTGTAGTCATACAGCTTAATGTTTTTAGATGTAATTTTTGATCATGTTTATAAATGTTACTCAGCGCATTGTGAATCTTGCACTAAAACTAGATCAAGAACATCGTAAATCAAATCGAAATCGCAATACCTATCAAAAGAATACAAAAAAAATTCTTAAAATCGTTCAGTCTTTAGCTGCGCACGTCGTACCCTTGTTGAGCAATTCACATCTTGCAGCTGTTAGGATGGAATGTTTTTCTCTCAGAAGGGACACCGCGTTCAGAGATGTTCAGACATCGCTGCACACTGTCTCCTTTCAAGGACACAATCCACACACACCCAGTTTTCATATCTTTTCTTATCACATAGTATAGTGGTGTGAAAAAGTGTTTGACCTCTCTGCTCTTTTTTTTTGCATATTTGTCACACAAATATATCCCTTAATCAAATACATCAAAAAATAAGTCAAAAACAGTAAACACAAATTGCTTTTTTTTAAAATAAAGGATTATATTATTGAGCGGGGTGTGGGATGCAATAAAAACGTATGAGTGTGACAAAGTAATTGCCCCTAAACCTAATAAGGGGTTGGGTCATTCTCAGCAGCAATAACTAAAATCATGAAATCAAGCGTTTTCTATAACTGGAAATGATTCTTTCCCATCTCTGTGGAGACATTTTGGCCCACTCTTTAGTGAAGAATTGCTTTAATTCAGCAACACTGGAGGCTTTTTGAGCATGAATGGCCCTTTAAAGATCATGCCACACAGCATTTCAATCAGACTGGATTTCAACGAGGCCACTCTTAAACCGTCATTTTGAATTACTGATGTGTTTTTGATTGTTGTTGTGATGCAGAACCCAAAATCACTTCAGCTTGAGGTCAAAATGATGACCAAAAATTCTCCTTTAGGATTTTCTGGTAAAGAGCAAAATTAATGGTTCTACCAATCACACCAAGTCATCCAGGTCCTGAAGTATCAAACCAGCTTCAGACCATCAAACCATCACCAAGAGGAAAAAAAAAAAATATCAATGTGTATAACAAACATTGTGGAAGAAGCGACAGTACACTTGATAACAAGTTTGAATGGTTTTTATGGTATATTGTAGGGGTTAGGGTTAGGATATGTCTTGAAATAATAGGGAATAATATGTAGGAATATTAATAGCAATAAGAAAGAAAAAAACGCTAAGTTGGACTAATGTAACAAAGTTTGGATGATGTTCTGATTAGTCTGCGTGCTGAATTTAGGACCAACTACAAACAGTGAAAAGAGACATTAAGTCCAACTGTGGGAGAATGTACAGGTATGTTAGGATTACAAATTCCCAGTGTTGTACCGGAACGCATTCAATGAACAAAGGTTCGTAGCGCATTTTTGCTTCGTGAACACTTTTATGAACATGCTCATTCTGGGGCCAATAAACGGTTTGGAACAGAAGTTCACTTTAGTTCAAGGCTGCTAAGTTTTCTCTTAGACTTCATAACAAAACTCTGCTAAACACACTATCAACCAGGCTTAATGAGGCGAGAGAAAAAGGACTGGCAACAACGGCCACAAACAGTCGCACGGCCCGTGTTATCAAAATGCGACGTGTACATGGAGGAGCAAACAAAACATGATGACGCTTCAGTCAATGTAAACTCATATGTTGCGCGACAAGCAGCTCCACTCGCCCTTTCTTGTCAAACAGCAACGTAAGGTATCATCTATAAGAGCATTCAGGAATTCTAGGAGTCAATGTAGTGCTCTCAATGGCGTTTAAACACAAATTACTTGTAATGAGATTGTTTGTTGTTGTTTTATTAATTTATTTGGGCTGTGCACCTTTACCGTTGCACTTATATGTCCAAGTTCTTTCAGCAAACAAGTTAAGAAATAATACATTCACTAAAAATGAAAAGTTACTTAAACAAATATAATGTTACTTTAATTTTTTTTGAATACTTCATTTGTACATCCTTTGTTTCCTACCTCAGTCTGGCACCTACAGCAGATGGTTCATTAAAGAAAAGACAGTAGAAGCAATTGTCTCTTGTATTTGAGATTGTGGGGTGATAGTAGCACCTGGATACTAGTGTAAATGGAATGGGTGGAAACAATGAAAAAATGCCAATATGCCAGAGGGTAACATCTTGCAGGAACCTTTCTTTTTGATTGGGGGGGAAACTATGAACTTTTCATTTTTGGAACGATGAACTTCAATTACAAACTGAAGAAGTTCATTTTAAAATTTGTGAACTTAACTTTGAACTACTAGTTTGTGTAGAAAATGAACTTTGCCAACACTGCCAATTCCAAACCAGTGGAGGACACTAACAAACGGACAGACTGACAAAGTTGACAAAAGACTGTGTGCATTTGGTTTATTACCGTATTGGCCCGAATATAAGACGACCCTGATTATAAGACGACCTCCTCTTTTTCAAGACTCGTTTGAAATAAGACTTTTTGAACACCAAATTTAATTTTTTACAAAAAATGATTACATCTGAAACAAATGATTATATCAATATATTCAAGAAAAAAAGCTTGTTATTTTGCCTTGTTCAAATCATGCAAAAACTGTCTATCACATCTTAATATCTTAATATCATTTAAATGTGTAAACTAAAGTGTAATCACATTTGTAAATGAATGGCTTCTGGTTTTTGAAATATAAATAAAGTACCGTAATTTTCGGACTATAACTCGCGTTTTTTTTTTTTATAGTTTGGGTGGGGGGGCGACATATACTGAGGAGCGACTTATATGTGAATTTTTTCAACAATTAAAAAAAAAAAAGTGAAACCATGATAGACAAACCGCGATGTAGCAAGGGATTACTGTAATTTGAATTTCAAGTGACTTCAGCAGCGCGGCGCAGTGGTTGTTTACATAAAGGACAAAGATTCGATCACGGGATGACGGAGATGACGAAGGGCCCCACATACTACCGGCATCATTAGCGGCTTTGTTTGTAAGTGACACGGAGGACGAAGAGTTTGAAGGATTTAATGATTTGGAGTGACACAGGAGGTTTGAAAAACTATTATGGCTTTTACGCACGCCCGGTGCTACTCTACAGAGCTCTCTTTCACCTCCGTGGATGGAAGTCGGGGGCCGGCGCTCGGCCGGGTGGCTGTCCGGTGACGGTGGATGGGGGTCGGACATGGCTTTTACGCACGCCCGGTTCTACTCTACGGAGCTCTCTTTCACCTCCATGGATGGAAGTCGGGGGCTGGTGCTCGGCCGGGTGGCTGTCCGGGGACGGTGGATGGAGCTCGGACATGGCTTTTACGCACGCCCGGTCCTATTCTATGGAGCTCTCTTCCACCTCCGTGGCTGGAAGTGCCACCTCCGGGGATGGAAGTCCATCCCGCCACACGCCTGGAAGTCGACGCCGGCGCTTGGGGCCGTGTGGTGGTGAACTATTTATGTTATAGTTATTTGATATATTTTATTTCGTGTAGCAAGTTGTATATGTTTTTATCGTTACAGTTCAGTAGTTGTTGGCTCGTTGACCTCTTGTTTTGTTAAATAAAGACCCGTTTACCAAACCCACGTCTTTCCTTGTACTTTGTTAACGCTACGATATAGTTATATACTAGATCTGTGGGATAATGACGAGGCTGATGTCAGGGCGCACGCGCTGCGTTGTTGACAAAGGACGAGGAATTTGATCGATGGATTTAATGATTTGGAGTGACACAGATGCTTTGATAATATTATTGCTTATATAATAGTTATTTGATATATCATTTGTATATCATTATATGGGCCTGTGGAATATTTTGAAGTGCAAGTGCTGTCAGCGGCGCGCACCCATTGTTGACATAAAGGACGATCGATGGATTTAATGAGTTGCAGTGACACAGATGGTTTTATAAACGTGTTATTTATGTAATAGTTATTTGAATAACTCTGAATGTTACATCAGGCCCGTTCTCAGCTCTTCGTTTGTGTTTATGTCACGTTAGCATACCTATCGTTTAGCGTGTTGGTGCTCGTTCATGTCTTTTCTTGGTGTTGGATTTTGTCAAATAAATTTCCCCCAAAATGTGACTTATACTCCGGAGCGACTTATATAAGTTTTTTTTTCACGTTATTGCGCATTTTATGGCTAATGCGACCTATATTCCGGAGCGACTTTTAGTCCGAAAAATACGGTACACGCGGAAGTACACGCCAAAACATGTCAGGTAAATCAACCTAAATAATTTGTCTGTGAGAAAAGAACCAGTAAAATAATTTATAAGTGAAGACAAAATGAACGTAGTACAACTATTATGAGAAACCTACGGAGAGAAATGTGTCAAGGAATTTCGCCTCCTGGAAAAGCTGACGAAGAAACGGGCTCGCTACAGGATTCACCTGAGGTTCAACCTACGCTGCCGGGATGAAGAGGTAATGCCGGCCAGTCTGACAGTCAAGAACCCGATCCAAACCAGGAACGCGGAGAGGATTATCAGGAGAGTGCGGATGATTCTGGTCAAAGAACGGATACGATACACAACCAACAAAAACTCAAAAACATCAACAGCGAACTACAGCGACTGACGGAGCAGTTCAAACACCGGTATTCCCTGGACAATAACATGGCAACAACACTACATGGGCACTTAGATAGCATACACGAACAGGAATTTACCACCACAAAAAACCGACAGATCCGAAAATTAGACAAACTCATCGCACAAAAAAAGAAGACACGACCGGACCACACCTACATCAACAACAAATGGATTCACAACATGTCACGTCACAAACTCACACAGGCAGAGCGCAGCATACTGGCGAAAGGACTCAACTACGCGATCACACCCAAAAACATATCCCACGAGGATTTCATGTTAGCCACAGAGTTGGCATGCGAAAAAAATACACAATCCAGGACAGAAAGCAGCACTACGTAATGAAATTGCAGGTATACAAAGAACGGCTAAATCACCACCCAGCAATATTACTAAACAGGAAGCAAGAGCAATGAATACACTAGCAAAAAATAAAGACATCACAATCCTCCCAGCAGACGAAGGCAGAACAACAGTAATCATGGACACAGACACTTACGAAGAACAGATGCGAAAGTTACTACGGGACGTAGTGGTAAAAAAAGACCCAACAGAAGACAAGAAAAATAAACTCAAAGCATTACTTAAACCACTACTTATTAAAATAAAATAGACAAACAGTCATACAATCACTTAGTACCCACAGGATCTATGGCATGCCAAAAATCCATAAACCGGCTACACCTCTCTGCCCCATTGTCGACAGCATATGATTAGTTACCTACAACCTTTCAAAAGCACTCACAGAAATAATAAAACCACTACTAGGACTCACAGATCAACACTGCAAAAACTCAAAACAACTCGCCACAGAACTCACCCACATAAAAGTATAGAAAGATGAAATTCATTCTAGTCATTTCACTCTTGACAAAAACACCCACACAGGCCACAGTACATGACAGATTATTAGCAGACAGGACACTCAAAAAACGCACAAATTTAACAGTACAGGACATCACTCAACTACTCCATTTCATCGCCACTTCCACATACTTCCAATACAGAAACACGATTTACAGACAAAAAAAAGGATTCCCCATGGGAGACCCATTGTCTGCCATCATGTGCAGCTTTTTCATGGAGAACTTACAAAACGCACTCTCAACAGCCCCAGACATATACAAACCCACATTATGGAAATGCTACGTAGATGACATTTTGGAAAAAGTAAAAACAGGACATTCACAACACCTCACAGACCATCTCAACACGATAGACACCACCGGCAATATCAAATTCACCCACAAAGACGAAATAGATAGATCCATAGCCTTTCTAGACATTAACATACACGACACAGACAACAGAGATATCAAAATAAAAGTACACAGAAAACCCACGCACACCGACCAATACCTCCTCTGGACATCTGAACACTCCACTATACATAAACTGTCTGTAGTCGGAACATTACACGAACACACAACGAAAATCATGAACCCGGAGGACAGAACACGGGAAGAAAAACACATACAACACGCACTTAAAAGATGTCAGCATCCACAATGGGCAATAACTAAAGGTGCAGGACAGGTCAAAAACAACACAACACAGGGGGGGGGAAGAAAAAACAAACAAGTAAACAAGAACACAGACGAATGGTGACGTTGCCGTACGTGAGAGGGATTACGGAACGCATCCAAAGAACTATGAGAAAATACAACATTAACACACCGGTCAAACCACACACAACACTACAGATACTGGTTCACCCAAAGGACAGAAACCACCCGGAAAACAAATGCAACTCCATATACGAGATCCCATGCAAATCATGCAATAAATCATACATCGGGGAGACAGGGAGGAATTTTATTACAAGAAAAACAGAACACAAGAGGGAGTGTAAGAAGGAGACAGCAACAAGAGCAATAAAACAACAAGCAGAACAGGAACGCTACAAGTCAGCCATCACCGACCACTGCAAAAGAGAGAATCACATCATGGACTGGGAAAAGGCCAGAGTCATCAGCACAGAAGAAAACAAACATCAGGGTTGGATCAGGGAGGCCATCGAGATCCGCAAGCGGGGCCCGAGGACCATCAACAGAGACAAGGGAGCTTTTATGCTGTCTACCACCTGGAGCAGCATTCTGGAGGGGTGAACGGACAGCAGAGGGCGTGACTCACCTGTCAAATCTGACAGGTGAGCCACGCCTTCATTCATCAGCTGATAAAGACGCGTTACAACTACACCAGTGGCACTCTGATGAAGGCGGAAGTACACGCCGAAACATGTCAGGTAAATCAACCTAAATAATTTGTCTGTGATAAAAGAACGAGTAAAATAATGTAAATAAACCAATCTACTGTGATAAAACAACAAAATTGCAATAACTGCATTAACCATCAAAGTGAAGTCTAACTGTAACTATTGTCTTGAAAAAAATCTGAATAAGGAAAAACATTGCAATGAAATAATGCAAACTGCTACTGCTATTGTTGGGGAGCCTGAGGACTGTATAGGGGGTTGGCTCGGATGGTTATGCCCTTTTCGCCCCCGGGTGTCGGTCAGAACACAGAAGGGAAGACGTGGTTCAGTTTTGATTGCTTTACTTAATTATTGGCAAAAAAGTAACAAGCACTGTGGCTCATAGGGGCATACAGGCAAACTGGCAAAAGGGTATAGGCACACGTTTGGCCGTAAGGATATGAGAGCAGGTGTGTGTAGTGTACATGGGTGAGTCTTTCGGTGTGAATGTGATTCTTGTGTGTGTGATTATTGCATGAAGGTTGTGTGGGGTGTTTGGGGTGTGTGTGTGTGTGTGTGTGTGTGTGCGTGTGTGCGCGTGTGTGTGTGTGCGTGTGCGTGTGCGTGTGTGTGTGTGTGTGTGTGTGTGTGCGTGTGTGTGTGTGCGTGTGCGTGTGTGTGCTGTGTGTGCGTGTGTGTGCTGTGTGTGTGTGCGTGTGTGTGGTGTGTGTGTGTGTGTGGTTCTGCAACAGACAGAAATACACCACGTAAGTCAATGCTTAACTTCTGACGTCACACAACACTAGTAGACGGCACACATTACATAACTAACTGCGCGTAACGGTTCCGCTATATCAAATAACCATGAATCTAATACTCTTGGCAACACACCAAACAAAAGTCATCGAGACATCAAAATACATTTGCTGGCGACCGTTAGTCGCTGTGCCACCGCATAAAGGCTACTCGCGATGCGAGGCAAACTTAAAGGAGCGCGCCGGAGCTGTCAATCAAACGGCGCGCACACGAAGCAAATTGCGATCGGACAAACGGCACAATAGTGGACAGTAGTAACAATGAAATGTATATACTCACTTTGTGTCAAAGACTCACACGATCATAGCAACATACTCATACCGGCAACCTTTAACTTACCACTGCACACAAGTGAATGGGTATAATGTCTAGACCCCGAATGTAAGACGACCCCCACTTTTTCAGTCTTATTTCAATGCAAAAATACTCCTCTTATATCGGGCCAATACGGTAAATAAATAGCGATCATCCATCTTCTATCATTTATCCAGAGTCGGGTTGCGGGGACAGCAGCTTCAACTGGGAAACCCAGACTTCCCACTCCCTTGCCATTTCATCCAGCTCATCCTGGGGGTGTTCCCAAGGCAGCTGGGCGACATAGTCCCTCCAGCGTGTCCTGGGTCATCCCCCAGGACATCCCCCTGGGCCTCCTTCCAGTGAGACATGCCCGGAACACCTCACCAGGGAAGTGTCCAGGAGGCATACTAATTAGATGCCCAAGCTACCGTATTTTCCGGACTATAAGTCGCTCCGGAGTATAAGTCGCACCAGCCATAAAATGCACCAAAAAGTGAAAAAACCATATATAAGTCGCTCCGGAGTATAAGTCGCATTTTGGGGGCAATTTATTCGACAAAATCCCACACCAAAACGAACGAGCAACAACAGGCTAAACGATAGCAACAACAGGCTAAACGATAGGTATGCTAACGTGACAAACACAAACAAAGAGCTGAGAACGGGCCTGACGTAACATATAGAGTGATTAAGGACAGCTATTACATGAATAACATGTTTATAAAACCATCAGTGTCACTCCAATTCATTAAATAGCAACAACAGGCTAAACGATAGGTATGCTAACGTGACAAACTCAAACAAAGAGCTGAGAACGGGCCTGACGTAACATATAGAGTGATTAAGGACAACTATTACATGAATAACATGTTTATAAAACCATCGGTGTCACTCCAATTCATTAAATAGCAACAACAGGCTAAACGATAGGTATGCTAACGTGACAAACACAAACAAAGAGCTGAGAACGGGCCTGACGTAACATATAGAGTGATTAAGGACAACTATTACATGAATAACATGTTTATAAAACCATCGGTGTCACTCCAATTCATTAAATCCATCGATCGTTCTTTGTCAACAATGGGTGCGCACGGCTGAGGGCGCTTGCACTTCAAAATATTCCACAGGCTCATATAACGATAAACTATATTTCAAATAACTATAATACAAGCCAAAAATATTATCAAACCATCCGTGCACTTTAATTCCATTAAATCCATCGATCAAATTCCTCGTCCTTTGTCAACATCGCCGCGCGTGCGCCCTGACGTCAGCCTCGTCTTTATTCCACAGATCTACTATATAACTATATTGTAGCGTTAACAAATTACAAGGATAGACGTGGGTTTGGTAAACGGCTCTTTATTAAACAAAACAAACTTCCAAGCGTGTGGCGGCGTGGACTTCCAGACAGACCGGGCGTGCGTAATGGCCATGTCCGAGCCCCGCGCACCGTTCGCGGACAGCCACTCGGCCGGGCGCCGGCCCCCGACTAAGCGGAGACCGGGCGTGCGTAAAAGCCATAATAGTTTTTCAAACCTTCTATGTCACTCCAAATCCTTAATTCCTTCAAACTCTTTGTCCTCCGTGTCACTTAGAAATGATCACTGCTAATGATCGTCCTTGTGTGGGCACTTTGTATGTAAACAACCGGCGCGCCGCGCTACTGACGTCACTTGAAATAGTAATCCATTGGTACATCACGGTTCTCCAAACTTTGTTTCTGCTGCTCGATTACTGTTTTCAGCTGCATATTTTACAACTTGAAGTTTGTAACCTGCAAAATATGAGTTTCTTTTTGGTGCCATTTTTCTTAAACCCACCCAGTTGATGAGTCACGGCCAACGGTAAAATTTAGAGCGCCCTCATCCAGTTTCGTCTGAAAATATAATTTTTTTGGGTTGTTTTATCAAAGTCAAAGTCTGCTTTATCGTCGATTTTTTTTTTTTTTATATACTAAGACACAAAAAGAGATTGAAATTACGTTTACACTATCCCTCGGTGAGATAGTACACATATGCATACAAGCAACACAAAAAAAAAACCAAGAAGGCACTAACAATGAATAAATAAGAGTGTTGAATAAATGATAAATAAACAAATAATAATAAATAATAATAATAAATATAAGAGGAGCAAAAATGGAGCAAGTGTACATACAGCAGACAGTGGACTTGGATATGGTGCTTTAAAGTGTTAATTGCTTTATTTGATGTTTTCTCTATTTTTTATGTTTTGAATATGTTCAAGATAAAGATATAAAAGCATGTGAAGTGATCAACTATACTAAAAATAACATGGGAAGTGGTCAACTATACTTGTAAGTGATGTCTTAATGATCAAGTAAAAATTTGTGAAAAAAAACATATATAAGTCGCTCCTGAGTATAAGTCGCCCCCCCACCCAAACTATGAAAAAAACCGCGACTTATAGTCCGGAAATTACGGTACTTCATCTGGTTCCTCTCAATGCAGACGAGCAGCAGCTTGACTCTGAGTCCCTCCCGAATGACCAAGCTTCTCACCTCATCTCTAAGGGAGAGCCCGGACACTCTGCAGAGGAAATTTATTCCGGCCGCTTGTATCTGGGATCTCGTTCTTTTGATCAAGACCAACAGCTTGGGGAGGGTAGGAACATAGAATGAGCGGTTAATCGAGAGCTTCGCCTTTCAGCTTGGCCTCTTCTTCACCATGACAGTCACGTACAGAGTCTGTATCACAGTAGAAACTGCACCAATCCGCCTGTTGATCTCACCCTCCATCTTTCCCTCACTCGTGAACAAGACCCAAAAATACTTGAAGTCTTCCACTTGCGGCAGAATCTCATCCTGACCCGAAGACGGCATTCTACCGTTTTCTGACTATGGTCTCAGATTTGGAGGTGCTGATTTTCATCCCAACCGCAACACACTCGGCCACGAACCGGTCGAGAATGAAGAAGCCACATTAAAAGCAAAAAGTAGAGATGCGTTTCTGAGGTTGCCAAACCTGACCCCACAAGGCCACAGCTGCGCCCAGAAATTTTGTCCATGAAAGTTATGAGCAGAATCAGTGACAAAGGGCAGCCTTAGTGGAGTCTAACCATCACCCGAAAGAAATCCATTATATATTAGATTAGATTAGATTAGATAAAGAAAAGTATACAATAGAGAAAGCTTTGTATGTATCAGCATCTGTATGTCTTAGAATTATTCAAACATGCTTGTGAGTATGCGTCGAACACAAACATTTTTACAAATGATGTCTGGTGATACAATTTTCACCATGTTGCAACCCGCTAATGTTGCTCTCTATGTAACGTCGATATCTCATTCGACCGCAGACGGAGCTGGCGAGAGCTTGCGCAGTCCTGATCCACGCCTGACGGCCATCAGTGCGGCTATCAACAGCATGTGGCCCCTTCTCCTGAGCCTCTCACGCAGGGCGCCTGTGGACAAAACACACCGTTGTACTTAATACAATAAAATATCAATGATGCTTTTGCACATAAATTTTAAAAAAAAATCAGTCACCCGACTGTAAAAACACCCTGTAGAAAAATAAAGTTTTCCAATGAACACACTCCAGGCTTCAGTCACATTGATTGTTGATGCCCCGAAGCCCTGGTTTAAAAGACGCTCATATGCAAATGCAGCATTTGACAATGGTCCGTGACAGGTCCCGGTTTGCTTCCACATCAAAACATCAATTGTTCCTCGACAGGGCCGCTGGAGTTTACCTCTAGGTTTGTAGATTCTTCGATTTAAAAGTTAATTATTATGTATTATGAAAGCTTCCACATTAATTTCTCATTCATGCTGTGATCCATGGCAAAATAGGAAGGCCCAGAGAAGAACATCTAATCAGTTTTAGGATGAGCGCTGGATAATATTTTATAAACACCGGAATAAACCACTTGGATTTTAATCTACCCTTGGCCCGCATCTACCCATGCAAAGCGAGATCCTGGTTTAAGTACTTCAAACATTTTGGCCTTTTAATGTTGCTAATAAAAGGTGAATGTGTTGCTTTTGTAAACGTTTGGCAGCCACTGAATGGTGTAGATATTTTGATATTTGCACTTCACCACTTTAATCACATTGGGTTTATCAGCTGTTGGACTATAACTTTTATATGGACGACGGACGGAAGGATGTACTGATGAAGTTAGCCCTTTTAAATTGATGAAGACGGACGGACAGACAATTATATTTTGAATAAGGACAGACGCACAAGGACGAAAATGGTGGACAAAGCACTGAGGGCGGAGTGGCAAAATTTCCTTAAGTGTCCACCTCTGGTATTTGTTATGCACAATCTGTGACCTGCACAGAAGTGTAATAACAGAACACCACTTGGAGTCTGGTTGCGGGGACTGTTGCTCCTGATCATGCTCCGTGAGGTCTCACTGTCATTGCTCATGTGAGTGTTTAAATTCCACAGTAGAACAAGGGAGTCCACAGTGGGAGCACTTTTCAGTACTAGTTCTAATGATTTCAAAGAGGTTGAGTTAGCTAAGCTGGTGCAGTTTGGCTGGGTGTCAGCGTAAAAGAACGGCACCATTGTGAACATGTCTGCTTTCATATGCCCGTTTCACAGCGACAGCCACACTGAAGGAGGTTTCCTGTTAAGGTGTAGAGGCAGAGTCCTGCTGCCTATTAAGGTGTGGGGGCCTATCTGTCTCACTTTTTACTTTATCTACAGTTTTATGTAATCAGCAAAAATAAATACAGAACACTCAAATATTAAATGTATTAGCCTAACTATGGAAAATCAGAATGCATATGACAAGTGTCTGAAAATGTATTGGAAACATTAAGGGAGACAAAACAGGTGCTTGCCAGTCTCTATTGTTGAGTATTTTTAGATGGTTCATTGCTCTGAACAATTTTTGCTTTTTGTGAAAAATTGTGCAACCGAGGGTCCTGATTGACCACTGCCACACTCATCCTCTTGCCCTTGTTTTGAAGGAAATATTTTACAATTAAATCATGGATATTGTTAAATTAAAAATGAAAACAAATGAAAAGCACAGACCAGAAAACTAAAATGGAAAATAATTTCATGTGATTATTATCCATCCATCCATCCATCCATCCATCCATCCATCCATCCATCCATCCATCCATCCATCCATCCATCCATCCACCCATCCATCCATTTTCCTAACCGCTGAATACTCACAACGGTCAGTCGGTCACGGGTGTGCTGGAGCCTATACCAGCAATCTTTGGGCGGTAGGTGGGGTACCACCTGAAGTCGCCAGCCAATTGCAGAACGTGTCAGGAGGACAAATAAAGGAGGTGTAGTAATGTGCAAGGATGTCAGGCGACTCATGTGCATTTAAATTAGTGGTGCATGTAATGCAGTACATTGCATTGACACCTGTGAGTTAAAAGAAGCCAGGTGTGAGTTTATTGAAGCAGTGGGGAGACATTAAGGATTGTGTGTACTATGTATCGTTGGGTTGTTAGGAGATGGGACAGATTGTGATGTTTGAGGACTACTTTGTAATGTGAAGTGAAAGAACCAAGCCTGGAGTGATCACTGAGCATGCTTCAGAGAAAAAAAAAAGCAATTAGAGTAAAATCCCGAGATATCAACATTTCAAAGAGAATGCACAGTAGTTTTGTTGTCAATCATGCAAATGTAAGAATACCAAAAGGAAAGTCTGGAGAAAACCTAGAAAATATAGATGGCCACAAACAGTGTATCAGCCCATTATTCATCTTTCTTCACAAAAAATGGAGACAACAACAACACCACCAAAAAGTGTTTGTATTCATCACTGTAGCCAGGCTGACAAAGTGTTATTATCGAACCAACCTCTCACTCAGCTGTGATGACTTCACGGGGTAATCAATTACATGCTGTCAACTGAAGCCACCTATCATAAGTTACTTGGTCAATTCTGATTCAGTGACGTCACGGTGCAATCTCTAGGCAATAGAAACTGATATGGGAGGCAACAGACTGGAAGCCAAGAGTAAATGCCGTTACTTTTATGTTGTCCTGCTGTGATTTTGGTTGCTGCTACAAGTCCGGTGCCCCCAGTCTTTCTAAAAAGCCGACCACCGCCTTTCTTCTGCTGATTGAAATGGTACCCAATGTGGGAGCTCTCCGGATCTCAACATGTAATTGCAGTGTCTGGTTACAGTTGTCTGTGGTGGTGCCTTTGAGGATATGATTGTTTTTTAATTGAACGATTAAATGGAAGACAAAGAAATGCGAACTGTGATTAATACTTATGGTAAACAGGAGGAAAATATTGTGTAGCTCAAACCTGTGAAATCCAAAATCATAATTACACGTTTATTTATCATGATTGTAATCACAGTTATTGTTAGGGAAAACATTTATATCATTACATTACTTTTTTTTTAACAAATAATGTCAAGATTTTTCAATGCAATATTAAACTTGAAAAAAAATGGATAAATCAAATTCATAAAATGTACCCAACAATTTATCATTTACAAAGGGGCTAACTGAATAAATACATTAACGCAAACTAAAGTCTTAATCTCTTTCAAGCGCCGAGTTCTAACCATGATGCTCCTCATTTCCAATTTACTCTACTACCATAAGGCGCACTGGATTACAAGGCGCACCCTAATTGATTTTTTTATTTTAGAAATTATTTCATCTATAGGGCGCACCGGATTAAAAGGCGCATAAAATAGAAGCTATTATGCATCAAACTGAGGTTGACTAGGGTTGCGGTATGCATCCACTAGCCAATAACCAATGAGCCCTCCGTAAACAATCGTGTTTCTCAAACTACCTCCTATGAAAGTGATCGGAACCGACACTGGTACTGCGTACTTATGTTTCCCTTCCATATCGATCCATAAATTTACTCGAAACATTAACAGAGCAGCCTATTTTGAAATGAAAGAGCCTCGTGTGTATAGCAGCTATCATTATAGCATTAGCCACTTGGAAACTCCCATGAGCCTCAGCTCGCAGATGTCAGGATTGAGTTGAGCCAGGGCGACCAAATGCAGCTTGAACCAGGATTTATTAAAGGGAAGGGGGAAGGTGAACAAAGGAACCGGCGGAAAGAGGCTCACGGACAGCGAGCGGGAAACGGGATTCCCCTCGTACCAAGCGCAGATCAGGAAGAGGTTCTGACCGTGAGCCTACACACAAGACCCGGCGAAGACACAACAGGCGCGGACACAAACGGGAAGAAACAGTAGACACTGACGGCGAGGAAACACACGGACAGGGTTTAAATACATCAGGGAGCAGGTGACAGTCATTGCGGTAATGAAGGGGTGTGGCTGAGGGAAGTTGCTGGCTGAGCGTCCTCTTGCACAGGCATGACAGCAGACTCCCATGAGCCTCAGCAAAGTGTCATGGCAGCCCCCTGTAAACAATCACGTTTCTCAAACTCTCTCCCGTTAAAGTGATCAGAACCGGCTAAAGACCGATTTAACATTTTAGTGCTGCTTATTTGTGATTCCGTTGCATATTGATCCGTAAACATTAACGGAACAGCCTATCTTGAAATGAAATAGCCTCGCGGGTATAACAGCTATTCAGTGACGCCCCCTGACCACGGTTGCCATAATGCTGGGAAGCAATGCGACCCTGTAATTTGCTAGTTGTACTAAAACGTACTAAAACATTTTGGCAGAGCGCTTTGTACAACCAGTATGGACCAACAAATGCATCAATTGATCCATATATAAGACGCTCTGCATCATAAGGCGCACTGTGTTTTTAAGTTTTTAAGTGCGCCTAATAGTGCAGAAAATACGGTAATTTGTTTTTTTAAGTCTGTGGAGGATCCGCTTTATTCATGGTGCAGATGTGAAGGTAAGGTCTTACATGAATGTTCTTTTTGGGGGCAGTTGTGTAACGGCCTGTCAACTGTGGGCACGTGAAGCTCTTAGAGACGTTTCTGTGATTAAGAGTTATTGTGACGTACGAAACACTCCAACTAGTTGCAGAAACTTTGTTTAT
Source organism: Syngnathus floridae (assembly GCF_059516105.1). NCBI lineage: Eukaryota > Metazoa > Chordata > Actinopteri > Syngnathiformes > Syngnathidae > Syngnathus > Syngnathus floridae. The sequence goes on from NC_142415.1 coordinate 2,931,059, forward strand.
TGTGAAAATAAGGGAAGGAAAGGGAAGAGAGAAAAAGGGCCAGGACTGTTGCAGCAGGAAAGTATGACCGAGGAGGACGGACAGCCCGAGCGGGGCAGTGGTTGAGAAATTGGTGGAATCGGATAGTGACAGGAGTTGGAACGCGGCTAAGTGTTCACAAGCAAGGAGGAAGGCAGAAAGGCAGGCAGGTGGATAGACAGGCAGGGAGGCAGCCAGGTGGGCAGGTAGGTGATATCAAGGCAAGGGCACAGGCATCGTCGAGTTAGGCAGGGCACAGCGAACTCATAGGCGCATACAGGCAGGATTTTCCCCTAATTTCTGCTGGTGCAATTTATATTCAGATGTGTCTTTTAGTCCAGAAATCACGAGAAATAAACAGAGGCTCAGTGAGCAACATTTTTTAATGAAAGTACAGCTGGACTGCTGCCTATGTGATGGGAAACTGGGACGATTATTTAGAAAAAGGGAAAAGGGAAGTGGAAGAAACGAGCGTACGGGAGGAGCAGCAGGTAGGCAGGGAAGCAGGTGACAGAATTGCAGGCAGGTGGGCTGGCAGGCAGGGAGGTGAGCAGGCAGATAGGTGGGTGGACAGACAAGTGGGCAGGCAGGCGGGTGGGCGGGCAGGCGGGCGGGCGGGCAGGCAAGCAGGCAGGCAGGCAGGCAGGCAGGCAGGCAGGCAGGCAGGCAGGCAGGCAGGCAGGCAGGCAGGCAGGCAGGCAGGCAGGCATACAAGCAGACAGGCAGGCAGGCAAGAGGAGAACAGGCCAGGGGAACAGGCGTCGTCGGCTTAGGCAGGGCACAGCGAAGTACAGGCAAGAGTGGTCAGGCCAGGCAGCGGTCGGGATCAATCGTGATCGTGTAAGGCAATCGAGGTCAGGCCATTTGAAAACATGTCAGCTTTCAGAATGTTCTCCAGGTTTCTCTTTTGAAGTAGCCCATAAAAACTCAGGATAAAATGATTTGAACACATCTTTAATTCCTTAAAGGCATTTTCATCAGGTCGGGATCAGACGTAATGAGGTCAGGCAGGGTCAGTTAGGGAGCTCAGTTTGGGGAACAGCCAGCCAGCGAACAGGAATGTGTAGCAACACAGAGGAACTGACAGGGAGTGGTGACAGAACAGCATTTAAATACGCCCTGATGAACCGGTAACAAGGAACAGGGGGCAGGCAATGAGCGCTGATTAGCACAGGGGTGTGGCCGCTGGCCATGTGTGTGGCGGAAAGTTACCAAGCAGGGTGCAGGTGGAGTGGAGACGTGATAGGTGATGGGAGTAACTTATAAACGTTTCATAGTTTTCACAGTGTTTGACTGATTGCATCCCAAAAAAAAACCCATATCTGCTGAGACAACTTGAGAGCCACCCTGTAGTCCACATGGTTTCTGGGAACTGTCTGAGAGCAAGGCTTGATTTACAGTAGAATCTAAAGGTAGAAGAGGTACACCCTAAAAAGTGACAACTTGGATCACGTGAATCACATTCAGTTCAGTGAAGGAAAATGTAACAAGCAGGTATTGTCTTTTCAAAAACTAAGAAATACGGAGCACTCCCTTCTTCATTATCACAAGCTGTAAATCTTAAGCCAAACATGATTTCTGGTTGACAAAAAGGTGGTCCTCATGTATTTAGTTGAGGAAAGCTTCCAAATTTTTCAACATCACATAAGCTGTAATGTTGATGACTGACTTGTTTGTTAACACAACAGTCTATATCTGTACCTTCTTTCTGGACCAGTGGTTAGCAGTCATTAGGACTACAAAGAGCAAACCTATAAAAGTTCAAATATGTAAAAGTTCCTTTTGATTTAGAAAAGGGAACAAAACTGTTAAAAAAAATTAAAATGCTTGGAAGGGGGCTCAGAAAATACAATTTCTGAAAAGAGGTGCACAACAAAAGTGCATTTGACTGAAGATTAGCCCTGCAAATAAACCCAGGAATAATAATAATAAAGTACAAACTCGAATTTTTACTTGAGGTGCAAAAACGATTGTTTTTGTCCTACTACAAGAAGATACACAGTAAGATTGAATATGTTAGAGACTCACAGCAAGCAGGCATCACAGTACAAACGGAAAAGAATAAGTAAATATGACACACTCGACACTTGGTTTGACAAAATTGGTAAGGAGTGTTTGGACAAAGGGAAGAAAATAGAGCTGGAGTGGGAAATGAATTGTGGCTGGGAAGCAGCTGGAAAGACTGTCTTTGTTGTCAAAGTATGTCCACATGTGCAAGCATCTGGTTTGGTGACATTGTAGCAGTCTAAAATGCATGCCTGTCACTGGCCTACCTTTACCGTTGACATGTACTTCGACATGCTCTTTCAACACACCCAACCACGGAAATGCCATGTGAAGTGTGTGCTCTGTCAACATTTGGAGATGAAGTTGGGAGCTGATCAGGAGAAGACTGAATGGAACCCTGGCCTGTGTGTGCTGTGGAAAGCTCAAAGGAAATGAACTGGTTGAGTCTCTCCAGGTGTTGCGCATTGAGTTCAATGTCATTATGATAGCCAGAGGGGCTCGATGGTACGTGGGCAGCGCTTGTACATGGCTAAGCCATGGGAGATGTCTATGACTTCATCCTCTGTACCATGTATCACCAACACTGGGGATACCTCCTTGGGCACTTTCTTGGTATTATGCAGAGCAAAGAGATAAAGATTTGTGCTTAGATCTTTAGCAAAGCAAGCACAAAGTCGTCCGTCTTCAATGTTATCCTTCTGCAATGCTTGACGATGATCAACAATGGTTCTCTCAATTCAATATTAAATGACAATTTGAATGATGAAGTACAAGATTAAAGATTCGCCACTCCGAATAAGTCACTACCACCCATGTAAACAGCTCCACACATTGTATTACAATATTACAAAGTGTTGCGCTGAAAACATTATTACTTCAAGTTACTTTACTGGTCATTCCAGTAGGGCTGACAATTGTTTTTAGAATCTAGGAATGACAGAGGAGTTCAAGGGGGATGTGAGACTGCATCAAGGATCAGCTCTGAGCCCCATCTTGTTTGCTATAGTGATGGACAGGCTGACAAATGAGGTCAGACAGGAATCTCCATGGACCATGATGATCGCAGATGACATTGTGATCTGTAGTGAGAGTAGGGAGCAGGTGGAAGGAAATCTAGAGGTGGAGGTATGCCGTGGAAAGGAGGGGAATGAAGATTGGCCGAAAGAAGACAGCATACGTGTGTGTAAATGAGAAGGATCCAAGTGGAATGGTGAGGCTATAGGGAGTAGAGATCCAGAAGGTAGAGGATTTGAAGTACTTAGGGTCAACAGTCCAGAGCAACGGAGAGTGTGGAAAACAGGTGAAGAAGCGCAACCAAGCAGCATGGAACGGGTGGAGAAAAGTGTCAGGGGTGATGTGTGATGAGTATCATCAAAAATGAAGGGAAAGGTGTACAAGACAGTGGTGTTGAGACCAACAATGCTGTATGGTTTAGAGACTGGCACTGGGGAAAAGACAGAAGGCGGAGATGAAGATGCTGAGGTTCTCTTGGGAGTGACGCGGTTGGATAAGATCAGGAACGAGTGCAACAGAGGGGCAGCACAGCGCATGTTAGGTGTTTCGGCCAGAGAGACTAGACTGGGACGGCTCCGACATGTTCAGAGAAGGAATAGTGAATATATTGGTAGAAGAATGCTGAGGATGGAACCACCAGGCAGGAGGTCAAGAGGAAGACCAAAGAGGAGATTTATGGATGGAGTGGAAGAGAACATGAAGTTCGTTGGGGTGAGAGAAGAGGATTCACACGATAGGGTGAGATGGAAACAGATGGTTCGCTGTGATGACCCCTGAGGGGAAAAGCCAAAAGGAAAAGAAGTACGTAGATATGGCAGCGAATATGTTATTTGTTTACTTATTTTTTTTAGCCTTAATATCTGTCAAACTGATCAACTCAGAGACCATACTTTGGTGATTGTAATTTAACCTACCTCTAGAGCAGTGGTTCTTAACCTGGGTTCGATTGAACCCCAGGGGTTTGGTGAGTCGGCTTCAGGGATTCGGCAGAGCTGGTATGTCATTGCCCCACCCCCCTGTCCGCGGATGGCCGAACACACCGGTAGCACCCCCCCTCCCCCGTCCGCGGATGGCCGAACACACCGGTAGCACCCCCCTCCCCCCCGTCAGCGGATGGTCGAAAACAACAGTAGCACCCCCCCCACGTCAGCGGATGGCTGAACACATCGGTACCCCCCCAAGAGGGGTTCAGGCACATATGAACCTGATGGGGTTCAGTACCTCCAAAAAGGTTAAGAACCACTGCTCTAGAGGTAGAGGCAAAAGTGATAGAGATCTTCAATCTGCAAAAATAGGGGTTCAACAACTCTTCAAATTTGCTATTTCATTTTGACAAACGAAATTTAGGGAGACGTACCTACCATACTTAGGTTACAATTGAACTCCACGCCTGACATAACAAATTTGGAGGCTATTAGTTGCATATATTCATAAATATCAGTAGAAATTTTTAAGGCTACAGACTTCAGTTTTCCAGATATCGCTCATGTGACAGAACAGACAAGCCAACCAAGTGTGTTACGAGATTCTCTTTCTTGATGTTAGGGAGAGGGGACATGGTAGACAGGAGCTTTGACAGAGCAGATACAAGAGCGGAGCCAGGACGAAAGCTGCTGAGGTCTAGCACTGGATTGCTGCCGAGAGCATGCAGGGAGGAAGCGAGCTGACAACCAGACTAGCAACTCGACCAGCGGGCGTCGAGGGCAGCTGAGCTGGGAAGCAGCAAGACAAGTTCATGGCCGCAATCGAGCAACAAATCGGACCTGTTGGTGTCGGCTGCAGAGCAAGCGTACGGGTAAACAGGGCGTAGCGCAGAGATGTAGTTGAGGACGAGCAGGAAGTCAGACCAGCATTCAGGGAGGTACGGGCAAAATCGGAAAATGGGATTCAGACGGAGGGTACACAGTGTGCACATGGGTAGCATCACACTGACAATGAACGGTGAGAGTGCAGTGTTTACATAGGGGAGTAAATTAGCTGGGAGCAGGTGTGGTGATGACGAACATCAGGTGTCAGACAATGAGCGCTGATTGCTGCAGGGTGCGGCTGTGGTTGCGTCATAGGGGCGTGGCTGTGAACAACGAGCATGAGGGGATATTCATGGACGTCAGGAGACGTGGACACTTTGACAGCTGATTAAAAATGGCTTTTCAGAGTATGATATTTTGGATTTTTACATTTAACAAATGTGTAGTTTTGCTAGAATTTTTACGTACATCACAGATGGTCAGGTGGGAGGCATTTGATGAAATGACATGGAATGAACCCGAGTGTCTGGTCGGTGTCAGAGACGCAAAACAGGACAAATTTATACTCTCAGCTTGGCATTAGTCAATGCTTACATCTTTATTGATCGCTTAATTAGCTGTATCTTATCACATTTTTGGGATAGTTACACACCACATTTATTTTGGAAAGTCCATGGACAGACTTGCTCATCCTCGATAAGAGATTGCAAAAAAGAAAAAAAAAAGGTCAAAGGGCACTTTGGGCATTAAGGAGAAAAAGGGTCAATGCCCAGGCAACCATCACGCACGTACAGTACATGCATGGGGCACGCACCTGCAAGTGACCACTCCAGTGTGCTGTAAAAAGTCTATCTACCTCAGTTTTGGACATGACTGATTGTGTCAATACAGACTGTGTATTATTATCAATGATGATGAAATTATGATCGCTTCCTTCCGTGATGTCATCAACCAAGACATGGAGGGTAGGGGTGTGTGGCCATATTCCTCATTAAAAGTGTGTGTTTCATTTTTCTCATTGTTTCATGACTTATTTCATTATTTCTACAAAACTAATAAATAAAATTGAAAATGCTAACTTTCTTTTCATTTTCCTAATCAAAAATACATAAATTGGGCTAGTCAATTAAAAATGAACCATCTTTGCTTTTGTGTCCCTTTAAAGTTGTGACTGGTGAGTGAGTGTGTCCAATTGCCTCTAATGAATTAGATGAATAAAAAGCTACACCAATTTGTATCAGAACTTATCATTCACGCTATAATTACTTTAGTGGTTACTTGGTATAAAATCCTACCTATAATTCAAAGGGTGGCTGCATTGTTAAATACAGGAATGCCTTACAGTCAGAGAGCGATGACTCTGAATTCACTTGGATGGTTCCAACTCACTTGTTCCTCAGTACCTCCCAGGCTGCCTCAATATCTGCATACATATTCTTCTCAGAAGGCTTGCCAGTGCTGACTCCATAGCCTGAGTAGTCGTAAGAAAACATGCTGTAGTTGATTCTGGAGCCCAAGCCGGTGTGAAAAGTGCACATCCCAAGTCCACAGCAGCTGTTGTGGGTGCAACACACAAACATAGTTTGAACCGGTTGCTCCAACTACTGGAAAATACTTCCACCAAGTTTACTGGTTTCGGTTAAATGCAAGTTAGTTCACTGTTAACATCGATATGGACTGAGTAGGTGGGCTTGTGTGGAAGGAAACCTCATTCGGCCGCGATGGGACTGGGACAGAGTGGACAGCAGAAGAGCCAGAATATTTAGTTCAAAGGAAACCCATTCATCCTTGGTCCCTGTCCAGGCATTTAAACACGGAATAACCCAGACAGTTTGGTGGAAAACTGCCTTGAGGAACAGAATTCAAAATGTGGGTCATTCAAAAGGCTATTGAGGTGAGAAGTGGCTCGGCACTTGACTTTGGAGCTAATGCGCTTTGCCGTTACACCCTTTCAACAAATCTCTATTAGCGGATGATTAACAGAAGCGTAACATCCATATTAAGAAATAATGTATTACTCACCAGAAAAGAACAGAGGACAGTGTGAAGTTTATCGGCTTCCCAATCATTGTTTTTCCTAACCGATTCTGATGAGTATGAAAAAAAGCAATCCGGTCCAGTATCCTGAAGACAAACTTGTTTTCCGGCGCATGTAGGCGCTGCACAAAGATTATTACTGTTTTGATAATGAGAACTAAAAAAATAACAAACATTGATTCATTCATCTTCCATATCATATCAGGGTTGTGGGCGTGCTTGAGCCTATCTCAACTGACTGTACAGTAAAGTTAAAGTTAAAGTCCCAATGATCGTCACACACATCTGGGTGTGGTGAAATTTGTCCTCTGCATTTAACCCATCCCCGTGTGATTTTGATCCATCCCCTGGGGGAGAGGGAAGCAGTGAGCAGCAGCGGTGCCGCGCTTGGGAATCATTTGGTGATCTAACCCCCAAATTCCAACCCTTAAAGCTGAGTGCCAAGCAGGGAGGCAATGGGTTCCATTTTTATAGTCTTTGTCAAAGTCAAAGTCAGCTTTATAGTTGGTATAGTCAAGTCAAGTCAAGTCAAGTTTATTTGTATAGCCCTAAATCACAAACAGTCTCAAAGGGTTTCACATAGACAAAAATTGACAATTATTCTCAAAGCATCCCCTGATCTTAAGCTCCCAAAAGGGCAAGGAAAAACTAAAAAAAAAAAAAACCTACTAGGGGAAAATGAGAAACCTTGAGAAGGGACCACAGATGGAAGGATCCCCCTTTCAGGATCACCAGGTTGTAATGGATGCAGAGAGGGCACAAGTAATACATAATATGAAAATCAATGAAAAAATGCATTTCGGAGGTGCCCTCGATTGTCCTGGCAGTGTCTTCAAGGAGGTTGAGCTGCAGTTTCCTCATCTTGAATATGTCCCCGAGAATCCAGCTAGCTGCTATCAGCTTTTGCGCCACCTAACCCTCTCCCCAGCCAGGGAGGGGGGTGGGGAGAGAGAACAAAAACAAACTCCGGCCGAATCGGCCACTACAAGTTAGTTAAAGGCCATCTCATAGAAATGTGTCTTTAAACGTGTCTTAAATGTTTCTACTGAGTTAGCAGTTCTAATATCCATTGTTCAAGTTCAAGTTCAAGTTTACTTTATTGTCAAAAATCCTATGTAACAGGGTTACCACAGAAGTTTGAAATTGCGTTTGGCCAGTCTCCAATGTGCAGTTTAACTAAAAACATTTAAATAAGACATTGACATAAATCTCTTTCTTACTCACACACACATACACACAACACACACAACACACACACACACACACACAGCTAACTGGTCGGGCATTCCAAAGCTCTGGAGCCCGAATAGAGAATGCTCTAGAACCTGCAGACATTTTCTTGGCCCTCGGTGTAACTAAAAGACTAGCGTTTTGCAAACGAAGGTTATGAGACGGAACATAAGGAACAATTAGGTCGACGAGATATGAAGGCGCTAAGCCATGCAGTGATTTATAGGTTAGTAGAAGAACCTTGAAGTCACATCTTAAATGGACCGGGAGCCAATGTAAGCTGGCTAATATTGGGGTAATGTGATCAAATTTTCTTGTCCGTGAGAGCAGCCTCGCAGCACCATTTTGTACTAACTGTAGACTTTTGATGAGGGACTTAGGAAGACCAGAGAATAATACATTACAGTAGTCAAGGCACGACGTGACGAACGCATGTATAATAGTTTCGCATCCCCGGTCGAGAGGATCTGACGAATCTTAGCAATATTACGAAGGTGAAAAAACGCAATTTTGGTTATATTCTCATGTGTTTTTGAAAGGAAAGTGTTTGGTCAAATATTACCCCGAGATTAGTTACAGTATCACTCTGAGTGATAGTACGGTTATCTATAGTTATAGTGGTTTCCTTAAATAAGTGTTGATAACGAGTAGGACCAATTATCAACATCTCAGTTTTATCTGGGTTAAGACGAAGGAAGTTGAGAGACATCCATTGCTTGATCTCCGCAAGGCACGGCTCAAGATTACAACAGTCCCGTGGATCTGTCATCAATAACGGCATATATAATTGGGTGTCATCCGCGTAGCATTGAAAACTAATATTATATTTACGTATTATGTCCCCAAGCGGAATCGTATAAATATTAAATAAAATCGGTCCGAGTACCGATCCCTGTGGGACACCACACGTAACATTATAGAGCTCAGAGGACGTATTGCCATGGACCACTCGGTGAGTCCTGTCTGATAGACAGGAATAGAACCAGCCTAGTGCTGACCCTGAAATACCAACACAACTTTTAAGACGCCCTAATAAAATATCGAAGTCTACAGTGTCAAAGGCAGCACTAAGATCGAGTAGTAACAATACAGACGACGTATTTGAATCCATAGCTATGAGGAGATCATTAGTCACTTTAGCAAGTGCTGTCTCTATGGAATGATTAGCTCTAAAACCAGACTGAAAAGAGTCATATCGATTATTAGCGACCATGTAATCAATAAGCTGCTGCGCTACTACTTTTTCAAGAAGTTTTGCGAATGGGAGGTTTGAAACTGGCCTATAATTACTGAGACAGTCCAGGTCAAGATTTGCTCGCTTAAGTAACGGTTTAATAATAGCGGTTATAAAGGCTGTTGGCACTATCTCAGAGGAGACAGACAGATTGATTATATTTAAGACGGACGGTCCTAAATTTGGAAATAATTCTTTAAGTAGTTTGGCTGGAAGCGGGTCGAGTAAACATGTTTGTTTAGCTGCACTAACCAATTGTGTAAGCCTTTCAAGGGACACACTTAAAATTTGAGAGGGTTATCACCAGCGCAAGTAATCGGCGGGATTGACTGAGCGATTGGAATGGTATTCTTGATCTGGTCCCTAATGGACTCAATCTTTTGAGCAAAAAATTTCATAAACTCGTCAGCTGAGTGGAAGGAGCTATCGGGGGTCGGCTGACGTAGAGTTAGCTTTGCCACTGTATCAAATAGGTATTTAGGATTTTTTTTATTGAGATTAATGACTTGCGAAAAATAACGAGTTTTTGCTAAGATAAGCGCATCTTTATATTTCAAGAGGCTGTCCTTCCATGCCTGATGGAAAACCTCAAGTTTGGTTAAACGCCATCTGCGCTAATGCTTTCTACATAATTGCTTAAGTGTATGTGTTTCATCTGTGAACCACGGAGTTGGCCATCCATGGCGAGTTTTCAGACGTAGCGGCGCCATAGAGTCGATGGCTTTTAATAATGTCGCATTGAATTCATTTGTAAGATTATCAATAGAGCCAATGTATGCGGGAAATATGGCGGTTGCCGGCGACAGTAACTCAGATAGCGCAGTTGCAGTCATGGAGTTAAAATTACAGCTGCTATAATTCTGATTGCTCTCTTGTCTTTGACAAGGAGCTAAAATTTCAAATTTTATTAAGAAATGATCAGACAAAACAGTAGTGTATGGCAGTACTGCTATATTTGAGGTTGCGAGTCCCCGGGATAATACCAGATCTAAGGTATTTCCATTCTTATGCGTTGCTGCCTGTACGGCTTGCGTAAAACCAAACGTATCGATTAAAGTCTGAAACGCCGAAGTCAGTGGTTCCATCCATCCATCCATCCATCCATCTTCTTCCGCTTATCCGGGGTCGGGTCGCGGGGGCAGCAGCTTTAGGAGGGACTCCCAGACTTCCCTCTCCCCAGCCACTTCATCCAGCTCATCCCGGGGGATCCCAAGGCGTTCCCAGGCCAGCTGAGAGACATAGTCTCTCCAGCGCGTCCTGGGTCGTCCCCGGGGTCTCCTACCGGTGGGACATGCCCGGAACACCTCCCCAGGGAGGCGTCCAGGAGGCATCCTGATAAGATGCCCGAGCCACCTCATCTGGCTCCTCTCAACGTGGAGGAGTAGCGACTCTACTCCGAGTCTCTCCCGGATGACCGAGCTTCTCACCCTATCTCTAAGGGAGAGCCCGGACATCCTGCGGAGAAAACTCATTTCGGCCGCTTGTATCCGAGATCTCGTTCTTTCGGTCACGACCCATAGCTCGTGACCATAGGTGAGGGTAGGAGCGTAAATCGACCGGTAAATTGAGAGCTTTGCCTTTTGGCTCAGCTCTCTCTTCACCACAACGGACCGGTACAGGGTCCGCATTACTGCCGACGCTGCACCGATCCGCCTGTCGATCTCACGCTCCATCCTCCCCTCACTCGTGAACAAGACTCCAAGATACTTGAACTCCTCCACTTGGGGCAGGATCTCATCCCCGATCCGGAGAGGGCATTCCACCCTTTTCCGATCGAGGACCATGGACTCGGATTTGGAGGTGCTGACCCTCATCCCGACCGCTTCACACTCGGCTGCGAATCGTTCCAGCGAGAGCTGGAGATCACGGCCTGAAGAAGCCAACAGCACCACGTCATCTGCAAAAAGCAGAGACGCGATGCTGAGGTCCCCAAACCGGACCCCCTCAACGCCTCGGCTGCGCCTAGAAATTCTGTCCATAAAAATTATGAACAGAATCGGTGACAAAGGGCAGCCTTGGCGGAGTCCAACCCTCACTGGGAACGAATCCGTCTTACTGCCGGAAATGCGGACCAGACTCTGGCATCGGTGATACAGGGACCGAACCACCCTTATCAGTTGGCTCGGCACCCCGTACTCCCGAAGCACCCTCCACAGAACCTCCCGAGGGACACGGTCGAACGCCTTCTCCAAGTCCACAAAACACATGTGGACTGGTTGGGCGAACTCCCATGCACCCTCGAGGATCCTGCCGAGGGTGTAGAGCTGGTCCACTGTTCCACGGCCAGGACGAAAGCCACACTGCTCCTTCTGAATCCGAGGTTCGACCTCCCGACGGACCCTCCTCTCCAGCACCCCTGAATAGACCTTACCAGGGAGGCTGAGGAGTGTGATTCCCCTGTAATTGGAACACACCCTCCGGTCCCCCTTCTTAAAGAGGGGAACCACCACCCCAGTCTGCCAATCCAGAGGCACTGTCCCCGATGTCCACGCAACGTTGTAGAGGCGTGTCAGCCATGACAGCCCCACAACATCCAGAGCCTTTAAGAACTCCGGGCGGATCTCATCCACCCCCGGGGCCTTGCCACCGAGGAGTTTTTTGACTACCTCAGTGACTTCGGCCCCAGAGATTGGAGAATCCGCCTCAGAGTCTCCAGGCCCTGCTTCCTCAATGGAAGGCGTGTAGGTGGAATTGAGGAGGTCTTCGAAGTATTCTCCCCACCGACTCACGACGTCCCGAGTCGAGGTCAGCAGCACGCCATCCCCACTGTAAACAGTGTTGACGTTGCACTGCTTCCCCCTCCTGAGACGCCGGATGGTGGACCAGAATTTCCTCGAAGCCGTCCGAAAGTCATTCTCCATGGCCTCACCGAACTCCTCCCACGCCCGGGTTTTTGCCTCAGCAACCGCCGAAGCCGCGTTCCGCTTGGCCATCCGGTACCTGTCAGCTGCCTCCGGAGTCCCGCAGGCCAAAACGGCCCGATAGGACTCCTTCTTCAGCTTGACGGCATCCCTTACCGCCGGTGTCCACCAGCGGGTTCGGGGATTGCCGCCACGACAGGCACCAACGACCTTACGGCCACAGCTCCGGTCGGCCGCCTCAACAATGGAGGCGCGGAACATGGTCCACTCAGACTCAATGTCCCCCGCCTCCCCCGGGACGTGGGAAAAGCTCTGCCGGAGGTGGGAGTTGAAGCTCTTCCTGACAGGAGATTCTGCCAGACGTTCCCAGCAGACCCTCACAGAGCGTTTGGGTCTGCCAGGTCGGACCGGCATCTTCCCCCACCATCGGAGCCAACCCACCACCAGGTGGTGATCAGTTGACAGCTCCGCCCCTCTCTTCACCCGAGTGTCCAAAACATGCGGCCGCAAATCCGATGACACGACTACAAAGTCGATCATCGAACTGCGGCCTAGGGTGTCTTGGTGCCAAGTGCACACATGGACACCCTTATGTTTGAACATGGTGTTCATTATTGAAAATCCGTGTCGAGCACAGAAGTCCAACAATAGAACACCGCTCGGGTTCAGATCAGGGGGGCCGTTCCTCCCAATCACGCCCTTCCAGGTCTCACTGTCATTGCCCACGTGAGCATTGAAGTCACCCAGTAGAACGATGGAGTCCCCAGAAGGAGCGCTCTCCAGCACTTCTTCCAGGGACCCCAAGAAGGGTGGGTACTCTGAGCTGCTGTTTGGTGCATAGACACAAACAACAGTCAGGACCCGTCCCCCCACCCGAAGGCGGAGGGAGGCTACCCTCTCGTTCACCGGGGTGAACCCCAATGTGCAGGCGCCCAGCCGGGGGGCAATAAGTATACCCACACCTGCTCGACGCCTCTCACCGTGGGCAACTCCAGAGTGGAAGAGAGTCCAGTCCCTCTCGAGAGGGCTTGTACCGGAACCCAAACTGTGTGTCGAGGCTAGTCCGACTATATCTAGTCGGAATCTTTCTGCCTCGCACACCAGCTCGGGCTCCTTTCCAGCCAGAGAGGTGACATTCCATGTCCCAAGAGCCAGCTTCTGCAGCCGGGGATCAGAACGCCAAGGTCCCTGCCTTTGGCTGCCGCCCAGCTCACATTGCACCCGACCCCTTCGGCCCCTCCCACAGGTGGTGAGCCCATGGGAAGGGGGACCCACGTTTCCATTTCGGGCTATGCCCGGCCGGGCCCCATGGGCGAAGACCCGGCCACCAGACGCTCGCCTTCGAGCCCCGCCTCCAGGCCTGGCTCCAGAGGGGGGCCCCGGTGACCCGCGTCCGGGCGAGGGAAAACAAAGTCCATTTATGGTTTTCATCATAAGGGGCTTGGGTGAGCCGTGCTTTGTCTGACCCCTCACCTAGGACCCGTTTGCCATGGGTGACCCTACCAGGGGCATGAAGCCCCCGACAACATGGCTCCTAGGATCATAGGGGCACGCAAACCCCTCCACCACGATAAGGTGACGACTCGCGGAGGGGAAGTCAGTGGTTCTGACGGTAAATTCATGTGGATGTTGAAATCACTCATGATAATTATATTATCTGCATTTGTCACTAGATCAGCCACCAATTCTGAAAATTCATCCAGGAAGCCAGAGTAAGCCCCGGGTGGACGGTAAATAACAGCAAGATAAAATGACGGTAAAGCGGTGGATCGGACAATGAGAACTTCAAATGTTTTAAATACGTTAACTGAATGAGGCCTAAATCTAAGATCAGAATTTGAGATGAGGGCGACACCCCCACCCTTTTTTAAGACGCGCCACATGCGAGCTCACAAAATTTGGAGGCGAGGCCTCGTTAAGCGGCAGCAGTTCATTAGGTTTTAACCAGGTCTCGCAAAGACCAAATACGTTTAGATTATGTTCCGTGATAAGGTCATTAACGAGAACTGCTTTCGTATGAAGCGATCTAATATTCATAAAACCGAGTTTAAGTGTAATCGGTCGATCAGGGTGCGTATCTATCGAAGGATTTTTAAACGGGATGCGAGTAAAATTGTGTTCTCTAGGCCTGACATCACCTCTTAAAAGTTTATTAGCGTGGTGGGACGAAACGACCGTGGGAATTTGATGGCGAATATTTGTTACCCATGTGAAGTTATCTAAAACAGGCACCGTTTCATCGGCAAGACCGGTCGGGGTGGAGTGATTGGATTTGTCTACTACCCCAGTAGAAAGTGCGTTTATGTGTAGTGTAGCACTATTCACTGTCGTGCTCTAGTCTACACGAGCAGCTATGTGCATGCTGAAAGTCTAGCCTAGCGCTAGTTAACTTTAACTTAACAGACTCCAAACCCATCCTCACAGGTGGTCTAATCACCTGTGCCCTGGCCTGCTCTAAAGTGACCTGTCATGAGTGGCTCAAACAGTAATCCATATTCCTAGAAAGAGTGAAGGCGCCTTCACGGTTAGTGTCAAGTGGCCCACACTTTTGTGGGGTTAAACTGCAGCTCCCCACTTGAAAGGCGCTTGGACAAAAGGACTTGAACTGAACTTCACTCAGTGATCATGACTGGTTTTTCTTCCTTGTCTTTGTTTTATTTTTGATTATCTTCAGCCAAACACAGCCAAACGCAGCCAAACACAGGTGAAAAACCTTAAAATAAACACAAATAGATGGTCAAACTCTAAACCATAATTAAGCAATATAACCCAAAATCAAATACTTAATTTTTAAATACTAAGTCAGGATGACTTAGCCAAACAGCTTTCAACCCTGGTAAGTACACACAAACATTTTTCCCGATTTCTTTTTTAGCTTTTACTTTTTAAAATACACCACATAACTTACCACAATTTCACTATAATGTTTAGCATAACCATAACCCATATCAATTTTACAATTAATAAGCAGCACATCCACATATTAATTTCCAAAGCTACCCAGATGTGAGCTGTAGCCCCATATTCAAATGTCCAAAGGCCCACCGGCTCCTTCTTTTGTTTCGTTTACCAAGCTTTCCGCTGCAGTCCTGCCCTTTGGAAATGCTGCCTTGTCCAAATCATAGCAGGGTACCGTGAGCTCCAAACCTCTCCCTCTTAATTAACCCCACCTGATGCTCTCAACAGCCTGCCTCCTTCTGTGTGGCTGAGACACACCCAGGCAGAGAGGGTGCGGCTTGCAACTCATCTCAACACCTCCCACTCGATCTTCCCACGGAAACCGCTGGAAAGATCGCAGACAATGACTTGTGGTCAGGGTTTCTATTTTGGGCTTTCTGTCTGCTCTTCCACTGTTTAGCAAAACCACCAGTCGTTGGACATCCCGGTGAAGAATTATGGACTGATGATCCCTCTGGATGCTGGATGTAGGATGCTTGGATGCTGATGTTGTGGGTCTAATCTCAGGGGCGCAGGAGGTTCTCACAACTCTGACTGTCACATCCCGTACGATGCCACGGGAGTCTGGGTTGACACTGATGACCCTCCCAAGCTTAAAGTGCCCCCTCAACGCATTTTGATCACACAGCCAAACAATGTCTCCTTCTGCGATGTTCCTCTGTGTGGTGTGCCATTTACTCCTCACAAAAAGATTAGGACCGGTGAGTTGGCTCCAGGACCTCCAGAATTTATTAACCTGACCTAACCTGCATTTCCTGCAGTCTCTTATAAGGGTACCTTCCAAAGTCAAATGTTTTCCAGTCACCTCTCATTGATGCTCGTCCCAACAGGAGTGCATTGGGTGTGATGTACTGCACAGTGTCTTCATGGCTCTGCACCCTCGCATCAATGGGGCGCTAATTTGTAAGATTTGCAGCAAGCTGAAGGATCGTCTGAAATTCGCTGTAGCTAAGATTCCCTGAGTCCCTCTCCAGGCTCTGGAATGCCTTTTTCACAATCCTAACAGCTGCTTCAGCAGCGCCGTTTCGATGAGGTGAATCCGCTGGCTGAATTTTCCAGTGCCAGCTGGTTCCATTTTGAGCTGACGTCTCCTCCATAACAGACCTGTCCAGCCCATCTAGAAACTGATACAGCTCCTCCAGAACAGGTTTGGCTCCAACGAAATTCGTTCCTGGATCAGACCAAATCTTCTTAGGATGTCCTCGAATTGCTGTAAATCTCTGATAAGCCATCAGGAAGCTTTCAGTCGACATGGTGTTGGCCAGCTCAGTGTGGATTGCTCTACTGGCCATACAGCAGAATACAAGTCCCCAAACTTTCAACCTGACTCTTTTCCTCACGTCATCTTTGACCTGATATGGTCCAAACAGGTCGACTGCTGTGAACTCAAATGGAGCTGCCGGCCTGGTTCTCTCCTGGGGCAGGTCACCCATCACTTGCTGGCATCTTCTAGCTCTAGCTTTCTTGCAGATCACACAGTTATCAATGACCCTTTGAGCAATTCGTCGTCCCTTGATGACCCATGCTCTCTTTCTCACTTTCAGCAGAGTCGCAGCAATTCCCTCGTGACCTTCGCTGTGGGCTTCATGAACCAGCAATGTTGAAATCCAAGCACTGTAAGGTAAGAGGGGAACACTAACCCTGTCTTCATTGAAAGGCTGGACTCTCCCACCACAAACCAATAACCCAGTTTTTTCCTCCTTGAAGACTACCAGCCGGTCTGTTGTGGTGGTTGGAAAGGTTACACCCTCTTGTGCAGCAAGAAAAAGATCTCTTAAAGCATCTTGACGTTCTGTCACAGTAATAACTCCACCCAATGAAACTGCCTCCCACTTTGGAGTTTCCAGGCTCCTACTTTGAGCTGCAAAATGCTTTGCTGCCCTCCAGACCTGGGCGACAACCTTAATCGGGCGGGTCAGGTTGCTGAACCGTCCTTCATCCACCAGGTTTCGGGCAGCAATGCCAGCAGGTGGCCTCCGACACTCCAGATCTAGTGGGTCTTTCTTCACCTGTGCTCTTGTGAGTGCAGATGTAAATACTTTCTTCTGCATTTTCCCAACACTCTCTTTGGCAGTTGCTGATACATCCTTTGCAGACTTAATTGGCCACTCGTCAGCTGGAAGACTCAGGAACTTTGGGCCTTGCTGCCACGGTGAATTTTCCTCCAACTCTTTTGGGACAGCCCCCCGAGTGATAATATCCGCAATGTTCAAAGTTCCAGGGATCCACCACCAGTCCAGAATCTGTGTGCTGCCCTGGATTTCTCCAATCCGGTTGGCGAAAAAAGTATGGAATCCATAGCTTTCACGTTGTATTGCACCCAGTACTGTTTGGCTGTCAACAAAGTGATACCACTGCTTGACTTGGATTCGGCCCTGTTGCTCAAAATACCTCTTCAACCGGGCAGCGAATACTGCTCCACAAAGCTCTGCCTTGACTGCCTCCCCCTTGTGGTCCAACGGAGTCAGCTTAGCTTTGGACTCCACCAACCGCACTGTAATTCCTCGGTTGTAGGCCCACCGCAGGTACAGGACAGCACCATACGCATGCTCACTGCCATCGGAGAAGGTGATTGCATCAGGCTTATCCAGCATGCCTGCTGGTGTCAGGGCTCTGTAAAACTTGACCTTACTCAGCTGAGCGTATTCTTCAAAGAGGCAGATGGCATCTTCTCTGAGCTTTCCTGACAGCGGCAAGTCCCAAGTATCTTTGATGGTTCTAGACTTGGGTTTGGCCTCCTGAAAAGCTCTTCGAACCAAAATGGCCCCTTTTTGCTTAACAGGTGTTATTAGACCAATCGGGTCATACAGTCCAGAAACCTGGCTCAGCAACTCTCGTCGAGTCAGTGGGTCTGGTGTCTGAGCTCTCACCTGTTCCAGATGAAGGTCTTGGCCCAGCCTCATTTTCCTCCTCCTCTTCGAGAAGTTTACTCTGACCATAACATGAAGCTTGTTGTCTTCCAGAGTGTAGCCGAGTCCAGGAGCTTTATTGTCCTCTTCTTTAAGTTGATTCGGCAGAATCACGGTCCTGGGAGTAGCCACCTGCTCCTGCTTTTCAGATGACTCCTTCCTATTTTGACCAGAGAAGACCCACGACTTCAGCTCAAAGCCTCCTGCTCTCAGGATCTGCTCTACATTCTCCGTGATGACTTTAAGCTGTCTCAAGTTGTCATGAGAGGTCAAGATGTCATCAACATAGCTATCTTCCTGCAGTACACGACACTCTTCCGCAAGGTGGCTGAACTGGGGGAGATTAGCAGTCTCTGTCATGGCTAGTTGAGCGATGCAGCCTGCTGGCTTGTCCCCAATGTTAACTCTCGTGACAGCGTATTCGCCCAGCTCCTCTTCCTCAGAATCACGCCACAGGAACCTATGCAGATGCACCTCTTGTTCTTCCAGCCAAACAGAGTTGTACATTTTTTTTATGTCTCCCAGCGCAGCAAACGCTCCCCTCCTGAATTTGAGAAGCACAGCGCGGATTGGGTTAAGGACATCTGGGCCCTTCAGAAGGAGATCATTTAGGCTCACCCCTCTGCACTTCTGACGACTGTTCCAAACCAGCCTCACCGGAGTTGTAACGAAGTGTGGGTTAGGTGCAATGAGGTGGCTAATATACCATACTGGGCCAGTCCATGCACGGAGGATGTCTTTGGTCAACTTCATAGCAGCCCGGCGTTCGACCATCTCATGAACTTGAGCTGCATAGGCGGCCTTCCACTCTGGTTCCCTGGCCAGCCGCCTCTCAATCCTCAAGAATGTGACACATTGCCCAGAGATTTTTTTTCATTCAAAAATAATGTTTCTGAAAACTTCAGCCAAAGTGGAGATTCCCGGATATCTCCGGAGCTGCGTTTAGCTGTGGACAGTCATGACCGGAGATTTATGTGTTTTAGGTTTGTCTGTCAGCCAGTCTGTTACGTACTCTGTCTTGCAGCGGAACCGGGACAAACCACACTTGTGTCCCTGCAGCAAAAACTGTTTCCATGCTGCTTCTTTTTGATTCGCCTGCCCAATGACCGTGCAGGCGCGTGACTCGTGCGCTTGCAGATCCGCACTCAGTATTCACGTGAAAAGTAGCTTTTAGGTTTCTCGACACTAATTAGTCATTAGGAAAGATAGAGAAATGTGCCTCTGCGCCCTTCTTCCCATACACCACCATCAGTTTTAACAGGTCACAGCTGTTCCATGCGCCTTGTAAAATAAAGAGAGAGAAAACTTTTTTGTTTGTATTATTGCCAATGTTTTATATTTTCTGTCATTTTAAAGCTTTTTTTCCCCTTCCGGTGTAGGTATCGCTTCTACTCGGGTGTTCAGATCGACTGGGGAGTCTAAGCCTTTTGATGACGTCACGTTATATGATCAGCTGGAAGGACAGTACGGTGACATTTACGTACTATCCCATTTTCGCAATGAAATGGTAGTTCAAACATGGATGATTTTTGCGTAAAACGGACCGACCACAATCTTAAACGTCACCTTCCAGCCAATCAAATGGAGTAGCTTCGGCCCCTGAGTCAATCTGAACACCTGAGTAGATGTGGTATCTACTCCTTAGAGCAGATCCATTGTACCCCTGTTGGCTGCTGTCTACAGGAATTTCCCCACGTGGCACGAATAACAGAAAATCTTATAGTAAAAAACAATCTTTCTAAAATTACATTACTGCAGACTTTTTTTCATACCAATTTAACTTTTTCTTCTAGAAAATATAATAAAGGGCACGGTTATACACAATGTGAAGTTAAGGAATGGAAACGGTTGGTACGACATATATTACAAGAAACAACAATTCATTCAATATATTGTCATACTTTTATTTAGTAAAAACCCTTGCTTGAGGTCCCTGGGATTAAATTCCTTGTTTGGCACGCTCAAACATGGCGAATAACAACTCTTGAATCTTGAATTCACAAAATTAGCTGGAAAATAAATTAGACTAATTAGACCACAGGTGTCAAACTCAAGGCCCGGGGGCCAGATACGGCCCGCCACATCATTTTATGTGGCCCGCGAAGACAAATTGTGCATCAAATTCGTGTCATTACTAAAATTGCAAATTGTCTTCACTTTTAATAATATCTTTTTTTTTTAATATTTGACCAGTTTTTACTCGTGTGAGTTGAAAACGAGTTATTTGTCTGTTTGTTTTGTAGCTTTTACTGTATATAATTTCTGATGAACATCAGTATAAAAACAAATGCAAATATCATGGATTATAGCTACAAAGCTAGTTTTCATGTCTAGTCCCCAGGCAGGCCGATACATAAGAGAGAAAATACATACACATACATACATAAATACATACATATAAATACATAAGAAAGAAAATATGACATACAATATAGTAAGTAACGCAAGGGAAATGTAAGGAGTCTCGTTGTCATGTGACTGGTTTGTTTTCAGCCATAGTTTGAGTTGAGCTCTAAAGCTGATCAATGTAGGGCTCTCCTGTATATGCAGAGGAACACTGTTCCAGAAGTTAGTGGCTCTCACAGAGAGTGTTCTGTCCAAACGTTGTTCTCCCGTGGGGTACCTCATAGTGTCCTCTGCAGAAGGCCCTGGTTCTCAAGTCACTTGAAGTCTTAAATTTGAACAAGGTAGACGCTGGATGTCAGAAAAATTGTATATATATGTTATCATGCGTTCTCTAATGAGCACTTATTCATAATGTTACTGTTCAGTATGCTTGCTGCTTTGCCTTGCTTATTCTTATCTTGTGTAACAGAACAGAAGGATTACGGCTGAGTCAGGGGCGAGATGACAGTTGTGTCAAACAAGATACTGCTGACTTCTCAGCAGAAAAACGACATCCACCTGAACAGATCACATCAAACGATGCGTCATGAACCTTCCGATCTTCCTTAAAGAACATCAGTTTCTCTTTTTATCTCTCGGAATATTGCTTACTTTTTGTTTCTTTTCTTACGAGACGAAGCCCACAATCTCTCCCCCCCGCCCCCCCCCCCCCCCCCAGGGGCTAATTGTCTCACACTGTGGGTAGGGCGTTCCAAATAAAAAGAGCGAGGAGTGTAAACAGATTTTTAGTGTAGTCAGATTGTAGAGAGCAATCTGTATCGCACTCCTCGCGAGAAAAATCAATATTCTGCCTCACTTGTTTTTTGTCTGCTGATCCTTTTCTCTTATTCAGATATTCAGTTAGCACTTTGAACCTGACAGATATTTGGGGGCTCGTCTGGGATTCTCAACAGACCTATTTCGGGGTTCCGGCTGACTTTTCGACGCAGGACAAGTCCTTGGCCAAGGCACATAAAGAAACCCTTTTCACGGGGCTGACTCGATCAGTCGGCTGGACACCGAGAGTGGTTGACGAGAACATCCGAGGAAAAGTACCAGCAGACTGTGAGTACGAATATTGATTCTGTTAAAAGGAATGAAAGTGCAGTGACAAGAGGTCACTTAAAACCTTGACAATTCTAGACCCTATAAAGTGCAATTAGAAACAGTTAAATTCCGCTGGGATGATGGAGTCTCCTGACTTATGAGTCAGTTAAATTCCATGGGAGGGCGGACTCCTCTGTTTTCTAAAGAAGTACAGGTAATTTGGAGCAGTTAAATTCCGCTGAGGTGTCGTGGGGCCTCCTAACTTAACCTTCCTAATGTGTTAGCTTTCTGCTGCCATCTGTGGTGTTCGCAGGTCATTTTTGACCCGTGTATTGAATCAGCCAAAAAAACAACAACAAAAAACAAATACCCTAAAAACAATCTTTTTTCATCCAATGTTTTTCTTAACTCTTGTTTAGCTGGTTTCGCTCCCTTATCCATGAAAAGATAGGTTTTATATCTACTTCAAGAAAAGGGCAAAAATAAGGTTTTTTTTACACAATAGGAAGGTTAAAGAGTTTGTTAAAATCCACGGGAGGGCGGACTCCCCTGCTTGCCTGTGAGACGATAAAAGTGTGCATTGTGTGTGTGTGTATGGTTTGACTGAGAGTGACCTCATTTGAGCTCTCCTTTATATAAAACACACAGGATTGTAAACAGTGGTTTTGTGTGGAAGCAGAGGAAAGGAGAAATACCACTCATTGAATATTTTACCACTGTCCTGTGAATTAAATTGGCTTTAGGACACTGTAGGTGCCATTCAAATTGCCAACTCCGAAATTTAGAAAAATAAACCATGGGAAAATCAATATATGAGGGTTGTGGGCAGAAACTCGTCCGACGAGGAGAGTGCCCAACCCTCATAAAAATGTGAGAGTAAGAGAAAACATACATTGTAGAACTGGATGAAATTAGGTTAATGATTAGAAATCAATGGTGTTATTATTATTCTCTAATCCCCTGCATTGCAAATGTCTTCTTGATGCAGATAGGTTAACAGGCTAGGACTTTAGTGAGGAGATAATTTATCAATTGATGGGGGTTAGTAATTGTCCAAATTCTAGTCACATGTTTTGAGGGACCACAGCAACAACATTATATTTAATTTACAGGCCATTATTTAGTATGATATGACAGTGTCTAGCTAAGTAGACTGTTCAGTGGCCAAGAAGCCCGCCATCACAGGTCTGAATGACTATAGACCTGTTGCACTGACATCTGTGGTCATGAAATCTTTCGAGAGGTTAGTGCTGAACCACCTGAAGGATGTCACGGGCCCCCTGCTGGACCCCCTCCAGTTTGCCTACCGGGCAAACAGGTCGGTGGATGATGCGGTCAACATGGGACTGCACTACATCCTGCAACACCTGGACACCCCAGGAAAGTACGCCAGGATCCTGTTTGTGGACTTCAGCTTGGCGTTCAACACCATCGCTCCTGACATCCTCCAACAGTAGCTCATCCAGCTCGCGGTGCCTGCCTCCACCTGTCAATGGACCACCAGCTTCCTGACCAACAGGAGACAGCGTGTGAGGCTGGGGAGCATCACATCTGACACCCTGACCACCAACACTGGAGCCCCTCAGGGGTGCGTCCTCTCCCCACTGCTCTTCTCCCTCTACACCAACGATTTCTCCGCAAGTGACTCTTCTGTGAAGCTCCTGAAGTATGCAGACGACACCACTCTCATCGGACTGATCCAGAACGGTGATGAGACTGCGTACAGACAGGAGGTGGAGCGGCTGGTCCACTGGTGCAACCAAAACCACCTGGACCTGAACCCGCTCAAGACCGTGGAGATGACAGTGGACTTCAGGCAAGGCCCTTCACCACTTTCACCCCTCACTATCCGCAGTAATACTATTCTCTCATCAGACACCTTCAAGTTCCTGGGAACCACAATCTCTCGGGACCTGAAATGGACCGGCCACATAGACTCTGTCCGGAAGAAGGCCCAGCAGAGGCTGTACTTCCTGAGACAGCTCAAGAAGTTCAACCTGCCGCGGGAGCTGCTGAAGACCTTCTACACTGCCATCATCCAGTCTGTCCTCTGCACCTCCATCACTGTCTGGTTTGGATCGGCCTCCAAACAAGACAAGCACAGACTGCAACGGACAATAAGGACTGCAGAAAAGATAATTGGAATCAACCTCCCATCTATCCAAGACTTGTACCTGTCCAGGACCAGGAAACGTGCAAGTAACATCTCAACTTCGCACCCAGGTTGCAGCCTGTTTGAACTACTCCCCTCCGAACGCCATTATAGAGCTCTGTACACTAAAACCAGCAGACACAGAGACAGCTTATTCCCCCAGGCTGTCGCTCTGATGAACTCACACCACTCTTAGAGTCTCAGAGTCATTACTGTGCAATAACATCCTGCTTTCCACACCTTTTTTGTCTACACTGTTTGTACTATGTGTCCTCTCTGCATCCATTGCAGCCTGGTCTCCTAGAAGAGGGACCCTCCCATCTGTGGTCTTTTCTCAAGGTTTCTCATTTCCCCTAGCTGGAGTTTTGAGTTTTTCCTTGCCCTCTTGGGAGTTTAAGATCAGGGGATGTTTGAGAATATCTTTCGTTCTCACATGTCCTGAGTGTTGTTGTTAGTCACCTAAATGTTGAACAGAGGCTGTGATTTACCGAAGTCAAATTCCTTGTTTGGCACGCTCAAACATGGCGAATAAAAAACTCTTGAATCTTGAATCTATCAAAAAATGTGAGAGTGAAGGAGGAGGTTTGATTTGTAATCTGACATTTGGGTCCCATTTTGAAAAGTCTCTGCAGGAGCATAGATTGTTTTTGTTTGTTTTTAAAGATATATTTAACAGTTTATCTTGGTGCTGTAAGGATATAGCAATTTTGCAAGACTTAGAATTAAAATTAAAAAGCAAAATTACATTCTCATTGTCCCAGATGAGAGGAAAATTGAAAGATAAGGAAGACGAAGAAAAGATAAAAAAGAACTTGCTGTTGCACAGACAGGAAGATGATGACACAGTGTCAGCGCGAGCTCGCTTAAGAATCGCAGCCGAGAATGTGATGAATGAAGATGAGAAAAATGATCAAATTACAAAGACAGATGTTGTGGCACAGCAAAGCGAACCATCCTTTCCGTCTTTGTACCCCAAATTAAACAACTCATTGCTTCCTATAATTTGAGAGGTGATGAAGTACAACAGGTTTTTATGGCATCCTTAACCAAACATTGGGCAAGCGTTAAAGGCACCTGGAGTCCTTTTAATCTCCAGGGCCGTCCATTGGAATATAACAGGGTGCCATTACAAATACAAATTGACCAACTATTGGTCAGGATAAAAATAAAATTCCAACGTAGAGCAAATTACACAGACATTGGCTGAACTAAACAAAAACAAAATAAGTTGTTTGAAGACTTTAGACACAGACCAGAAAGAGCGTTCAACTGATGTCTATGATGAACAACTCAAAAATGCTCTACATGCAAATTTGCGACCAGTATTATGCCGACAACGAATAAATTCGACAATTTTTTTCCCTATAAAATGGTGCCGTTTGGGTTTGAAGTATATAGTCGCTTCAAAGGAGGAAAAGCATGATTTAAGATACGCGATTGATCAATGAGAAGGCTATCCCTTGTGCCAGGGGTGTCAAACTCATTTGTTTGCGGGCCGCGGTGTACTCATGGCTTCTTTTGGAGGGCCGGTATGACTATCGTACCCGAGTAGATGTGTGAGCGCCTCATATTGCGGGAGCTGCAAAACAAGCTGACGAGTAACTCGGTTTCAAATCAGACAAATACAAACTGGTCTAATATTTAAACTTACAACATTACTAAAAGGGAAGATAATTTGCAATTCGAGTAATGACACATGAATATGAAGCACAATTTGACACCTGTGCCTTATACAAACGTAAAGTAGGATTAGGAATTGCTTGCAATATAATTACAAATTAGTTAACACCTGTGTGATTGATTGATTGATTGATTGATTAATTGATTGTCAGATTGAGTGAGTGAGTGAGTGAGTGAGTGAGTGAGTGAGTGAGTGAGTGAGTGAGTGAGTGAGTGAGTGAGTGAGTGAGTCAGTCAGTCAGTCAGTGAGTGAGTGAGTGAGTGAGTGAGTGAGTGAGTGAGTGAGTGAGTGAGTGAGTCAGTCAGTGAGTGAGTGAGTGAGTGAGTGAGTGACTTTTCTGTCGCCTGCACGTCATCTTTCTTACGTACGTTTGTTCGCGGGACGACAAGATGGGTTGCGTTCACCTGATAGGATCCACGAACCGGACAGTGCGTGCCTGCTGTGTGCTCGTGTTCGCAGTGGCCTGGTTGACTGTCATCTTTCCGGACTCTGCTGTGCATCGGGAGCGGCTAGCGTGCTATCACTCTTATATGTTCATCTTCTTGTTTTATTTTTCCTGTGTTGTTTACTTGTATGTGCGTTGTGAACTCTGTCTTGTCACCCTGGGATAGTGAGAAACGTAATTTCGATCTCTTTGTGTGTCTTGACATGCGGAGGAATTGACAATAAAGGAGACTTTGACTTTTTTTTCTTGCATGGCTACGTTGCTGTCTCAGCCGCATCTGACCATTGAAAGATGCACGACACTCAATCCTGCCACTCTCATTCCCCTTCCTGACGACGGCGAATTCCATGATTGTGTCGATGCTGCCCAACAGATTGCGAAGGCTCGGCCTGATTTGGAAGATACGCCTCTGCCAGATGGTCACGTGGTTTTTGTTGATGGGTCTTCTAAGAAAAATGAATCTGGTGTGACCCTCACTGGGTATGCCATTGTTACTGCCGACGAAGTCTTGGAGGCTGCTAAACTGCCATCCTATATGTCAGCACAGGCCGCTGAGCTCATTGCTTTGACTGGGGCCTGCAAATTGTTTGCAAACAAGTCCGTCACTATCTGGACTGACAGTCAGTATGCTTTTGCTCCAGTGCACGTTTTTGCTCAGCAGCGGAGCAACCGTGGCATGATAACTTCTACGGGGAAGCCCGTCACCCATTCCACATTACGAACTCAACTTTTGGACGCTGTCCAGCTACCTTTAAATTTTGCTGACAAATCCGCTAAGGCCGGTGCAGAAGGCCTGCTCCATGTCCTCTCGTCTCTCACAGATCATGATTCGATGTCACACATCTCCCCTGATGTGTTGCTTGACATGCAGTCTCAGAGCCCCTGCCAGGAACGACTCTCTTGGGAAAAGCGGGGTGCAACTAAAAACACTGATGGTCTTTTTGTGTGACCTTTGGGCAAACCTGTCTTGCCTCGTAACTTGTTCAAATGGGCTGCTATTTCGAGTCATGGGGTCACCCATGTCTCGACGGGGGGGTATGGTGAAAGAAGTTGAAGCTATTTATACGACACGGTTTTGCAGTTTTTTCACAAGGCAATTTAAGACCTCAGAGAGGAAAGTTCCCGACTCCATTGTATCCGTTTCAGACAATATATATGGTTTATATCCAATTACATAAATGTGAAGGGAAAGAATATTGTTTTTTTCTGCATTTATTTGTTTTCTGCATTTATCTCATTGTAAAAAGGTGATCTCCGCAGACCCAACCTAAGTACGGAAGGTGAGCAAAGTCTGGTAATAGTTCCTGATCCTGGTGCCAAGATCCAGGGTTGACACGAAAGCTAGCAGAAGCCAATTTCCAAGACACCAACCCGAAGCTCAGGGTGTTGACTCTGAGGAGATCCAAAACATGAGCATTAGAGAGTCATTCGTAAAGTGCTTTAATCGGGCTGTAGCCTGCGCAAAGTCTACCATGTGCTTTTGGTTGCTTTTGCTGGTTTGTGTTATTGTTATATTTTTTTCGGGGGTTATTTTGTTTGTATGGCTAGAGTACCATGAGCCTCGAACATTCTTCTCCTAGGCAACTACCAACGCTGATTCTAATCAATATGGCTCATGGGGAAAAATTGCTAGACATAAGCGCAACACAAAATCCCTTTTTGATCACGTTGTTTGTACATCAGAAACCGTCCGCGTTCCAACTTGCGTGCCATGGCTTTTGTCTTAGACTTACAATAACTCATTAATGTTTACTGTGGCTCCTAATACATCTTCTTCTATTATTTTACCTAAGAAAAGTTTGAAAGGTTTTCAAAATGGTCACCCCACTACTGGGGATAAATGGCTCGGATATTGGTGGTATTTAACGAGTCACCCGGTTAGCACCGACTGGGGCCACACAAAACGCCAGGTTTTTGGCCTTCTGGTTCCAGTGAAGAGGCTGTGTTCTTTGCTAAATGAGTAACTTTGAAGAATCAGGGCACAAGCCTCCTTTTGACTCTTACACTCCCTGATGGTCAAATTTGTCCTCCAAATGCCACCTTGTTTAACACTTCCTGTTGGGGTTTTCAACTGTGGGCTTGGTCCTCTGGAATCGATCCTCACTTTCCTTTTGCTATTTGCATTAACAAAACAATGTCGATCGCAGACCGTCCCGTTACAAATAATTACACCCTGTCAGCAGGAGCAAAAATTACAAGTATGCTCCTCACTGATGTAGACAGCTATTTTGTAGCCTCCACAGGAATAAGCGGTCAAACCAACAACTGGCTTCTTATGGCTGAGCAAGCCGCAAAGATGGCTAACACCAGTTGCATTGCATGTATGGGTCCAAGACCTCTTTTGAAAATCATACCTGCAAATATAGTTCCTAAGTGTGCTGTTGTTTTAATGTTAAACTCATCCATTTCACCCACTCATGATTGTTTTAAATGGGATAAGGTTTACCCTGTTGCCTCTATGACAAAATATAACCCCCCTTTTTTTTTCCGTCCGATGTAGCTAAGGGTAATTTTACATGCATTAGATTACCTGGTACTGGTACCTACTCCATGGTGTGGGTCCATGACCAATGTCACTGCCCCTTTTTTGCCCATTGCTCGTAGTGATATTTGGTTTTGGTGTAATAGTAACAAACTTTATGATAGGTTGCCTTTAAACAGCTCTGGAATTTGCACTTTGGTAACCCTATTGTTTCCTGTTCATTTGATACCAATGTCCTCTTATGATTTAACAGCTTTTGCTAAGTCCGTAGTGCCCGAATACTGGCCGAGAACGAACCGAAACGCTGAATGGCAGGGTGCAGCTAATCCAATTTACATAGACGCCATTGGTGTTCCTAGAGTTAAAGTCCCAAAGTCCCAATGATCATCGTCACGCACACATGTGGGTGCGGTGAAATTTGTCCTCTGCATTTAACCCATCCCCATGTGATTTTGATCCATCCCTTGGGGGAGAGGGGAGCAGTGAGCAGCAGCGGTGCCGCACTCGGGAATCATTTGGTGATCTAACCCCCCAATTCCAACCCTTAATGCTGAGTGCCAAGCAGGGAGGCAATGGGTCCCATTTTTATAGTCTTTGGTATGACCCGGCCGGGGTTTGAACCCACAACCTTCCAGTCACAGGGCGGACACTCTACGACTAGGCCACTGAGCTGGAAAGGGGTACCGGATGAGTATAAGCTGGTGGATCAGATAGCAGCTGGTTTTGAATCCGCCCTGTGTTGGTGGTGTACTCTTAACAAAAATAATGACAGGATTAACTACATCCATTACAACGTACAGAGGCTTGGAAACTGGACCGAGGCGGGTTTCAAGGCGGTCCACTCCCAACTGGCCGCTACTTCCCTCATGGCTTTCCAGAATCGAATGGCCCTTGACATGCTACTCTCAAAAGAGGGCGGTGTCTGCGCCATGTTTGGTGAGCAATGTTGCACATTTATTCCAAATAATACTGCAGCTGACGGAAGCCTGTCCCGGGCCCTTGAGGGTCTGCGGACCTTGAATGGGAGGATGAAGGAACACAGTGGGGTGAACACGGAGGTTTGGACCGACTGGTTGAACGTGTTCAGAAAGTACCGCACCCTGGTTTCCTCGGTCCTGGTCTCCATTGCCGTTTTCTCTGCCATTTTGACCTTGTGTGGATGTTGTTGCATTCCTTGTCTCCAATCCTTAATTAATAGGCTAATTACAACTGCTATCTCTCCACCAGCTGAGACTTTTCCGTTGCTCCAAAGGGATGACCTTTCGATCGACGGGAGTTCTTTCTCTAGTGACGACTCTGTCAGCGAATCTATATTGGTAAACCTGTCCGATTTGTTTCCTGACTCTGGCTTTGATGATTAAGACTCAATTTCCTCCCAAGTGTAAGTTAGTTCTTGCGAAATGTGATCCCTTGGCTGAAAATCTCTTGAAGTGGCCATATGGGTGATAAGTTAGTCCCCGAGAATTTATGATAAACAGGGGGGGATTGTTAGAAAAATTGTATATATATGTTATCATGCGTTCTATGATGAGCACTTATTCATAATGTTACTGTTCAGTATGCTTGCTGCTTTGCCTTGCTTATTCTTATCTTGTGTAACAGAACAGAAGGATTACGGCTGAGTCAGGGGCGAGATGACGGTTGTGTCAAACAAGATACTGCTGACTTCTCAGCAGAAAAACGACATCCACCAGAACAGATCACATCAAACGATGCGTCATGAACCTTCTGATCTTCCTTAAAGAACATCACTTTCTCTTTTTATCTCTCGGAATATTGCTTACTTTTTGTTTCTTTTCTTACGAGACGAAGCCCACAATCTCTCCCCCCCCCCCCTCAGGGGCTAATCGTCTCACACTGTGGGTAGGGCGTTCCAAATAAAAAGAGCGAGGAGTGTAAACAGATTTTTAGTGTAGTCAGATTGTAGAGAGCAATCTGTATCGCACTCCTCGTGAGAAAAATCAATATTCTGCCTCACTTGTTTTTTGTCTGCTGATCCTTTTCTCTTATTCAGATATTCAGTTAGCACTTTGAACCTGACACTGGAGGAGGGGTATGTTATAAATGAAGAATACATATTTAAAGTGTGTCAAATTTTCAAAATTTTAAATATTGTGCTTGTTCAAAATATTACATAGTACATGAAAAAAAAAGTTTTTTGGTCACAAACTTCATGAGGTTTTTTGTACAGCGATTCAATTAATTTCAAATTTATAGCTGTGGTGAGAGACCAACTTGTGATACCGTATTAAATATGAGATAAAATCATAATATATTTTTTTATTTCTGTCAAAACTGTGATTAATAAGTGTTCAACAACAATTATTTATACTACCAGTGAATATGACACAATTGTCCATGTTTATGTTTATCTGAAAAACGTCTGTCTTGGGTGTCCACTTCTCTCTCCTTAAGGCAGGTCCGATAGGCTCCAGTTGTTGACCCAAATGGACAACTGCTCAAGAAAATGGATGGATGGATAACAGTGATTACAACAACCAATGTAAAAACTATACCCAGCGCGATATATCCTTTATCATGCACAAAGTACACTAATATACCTAGTTTGCAGGACAGGCTGTATTTTCTTTTAATTTAAATAACTTTCATCATTTATTGAAAGAGCTATAATCAAGCACTTTCCATAAATAAAGTGAAGTTAAAATAAATTGGACTTACTGTTGTGGCTTGCGGGGAGCCAGCTGACATTCACAGCCCGAAAGTAGGGCAAGCGAACCACAACTGCTCACTTGTTAAAATGAATTGAATTTTACTCCTTTGGTGAGGGGTTAGTTTCCCCTAGTTCTTTTAATTACATTTATCTGACAATAATACGACAACAGCAAAGTCGTTGTATATTGAGCACTGTTGCCACAGGTTCTTGGCTTGAATCTGTGTCCTGTGTTTTTTTTTTTTTACGCTTTCAGTCAGACAAACAAATCCATCTATGTCATTTCTATACCACTTTTCTAGACTGTGGTCCTGGAGCGACTGGATATTTTTCCAGTTGATTTAGGATGAGAGATGGCAATCACCAGGGTTGCCGATTCTGGTTTCACTGAGGGCAAATATAACTGAGAAATGTTTGACACAAACCTGCAACATTCCTGCATACTAATATCAGTACTAATGCTGATTGTTGAGCATATTACCCTACAATAAAAGACAAATAAAACAATAAACTATGCAGAATCAGTGTCAAAATGGCCGTCCGAATTTTTTATATGATGATGTGTTTTCTGTCTTATGAATGTTTAATATGCACTAGAATAAGGAGGAATTTGAACCACCCACAATCACATTAGTTGATTTTAAGAAGTTTTAACAACCGTGCAAGTTATTACGAGTGAGTTTGGAGCAAAAAGAAGATAAATTGTGTTGTTGAATGTAACCTTTACACGAGTGGTCGCTCCGATCCCGGTCACGCGCTAAAAATGCACACAATTGTTTTTTCGATGGTGATGCTGTGTTATGCTATGTTGTCAACTGCAAGAAAACATTAGAATTTTTTTCAAGTTTAGATTGCTAACATGGTGCTTGAATAATAAACCTGTCTGATTTGAGACAGGATAAAACATTTACTTACCGTATTGTCCGGACTATAAGTCGCAGTGTTTTTCATAGTTTGGCCAGGGGTGCGACTTAAAATCACATCTCTACAGACCCTTCTCACCCAGATCACAGTCTGTTCGAACAACTCCCCTCCAGACGGCGTTAGTGTGCTGTGTTAGAGTGCTGTACACTAAAACCAGCAGACACAGACAAAGCTTCTTCCCCCAGGCTGTCACTCTAATGATCTCACACCACTCGTAGAGTCTCAGAGACATCACTGGGCAATAACATCCTGCTCTTGCCACTTAAATGTTGTTAGTCACCTGAATGTTGTCAGTCACTTAAATGTTGTACAGAGGCTGAGATAACCGGAGTCAAATTCCTTGTTTGGCATCCACAAACTTGGCCAAAAAAGCTGATTCTGATATTGTTAGAGTTCAGTAGTTTCTAATTGCCGAGGGAGGCCGTGAAAGCGGGAGGGGGAGGAGATGGGAAGAGAGTTGTTAGCGTGCAGCTACACACACTGTGTGTTGGTTCGTATGTTGAACTCTTGGTTTCTGAAATAAAGAGCCAGTTACCAAACCCACAACTTGCCTGGTACCTTGGTAACGCTACAATATAGTTACTATATATTAGATCTGTGGATTAATTGGAGCCTGACGTCAGCGCCACATGTACTTCTGGAGTCAGCAGCTGTCTTTTTTTTTCTTCAAATGACAGAGAGGACGAAGATTTTGATGGATTTAATGATTTGGAGTGACACGAATGGTTCGATAAAATTGTTATTTATGTGATAGTTATTTGATATATAGTTTATATATAGTTCTATAGGCCTGTGGAATAATTGGAACTGCAACAGACAACGAGTCCGACGTCAGCACCGCATGCACTTCCGGGGTCAGCAGCAGTGTTGTTTACACAAAGGACGAAGATTTCAATGGATTTAATAATTTGGAGTGACACGGATGGTTTGATAAACGTGTTATTTATGTTATAGTTATTTGAATAACTGTTAATGTTACGTCAGGCACGTTCTCAGTTCCTTGTTTGTGTTTATGTAACGTTAGCATATCGTATCGTTGAGCCTGTTGTTGCCTGTTCATGTCTGTTCTTGGTGTTGGATTTTGTCAAATAAAGTTCTTCCAAAAATGCGACTTGTACTTCGGTGCGACTTACATGTCTTTTCTCTTATTTATTATGCATTTTATGGCTGGTGCGACTTGTACTCCAGAGCAACTCATAGTCCGGAAAATACGGTACATTAGATGCAGATGTGCATGCTAGCCTGCTGCTCGTTCCCCAAAATAAAACACCCGCCTTTGGGATGACTGAAATGTTATCAAAAATAAATAGGCTAGGTTCACACTGCAGGCAAATACGAACCAGATGTGATTATCTTGCCCATATGCAATTTATTTTATGATAGTCTGATCAGCTCAATTCTGCTTTCCAAATTTTCCAAATCCACCCTGGGTCCTTTTTATATGTGGTCCTAGATTAGATACGTATCAATGTTTTGCGGTGAGACTGTATTTTGAACTGCCATGTCACATTTATCGATCCAAGAAGTCATCATGTGGGGAGACAGGCTGCTTGGGAAGCTGAATGATTCAGTGAGTCTGAAAAGTTGTTTTGAAATATTACTAGTGTTATATATTTGACTTTGATCCCTTTTTAAACATGAAGCTTCTACATTGAATCTTAAAGTAGGGACTCATTGATTACGTGCGGCAATGACATGACTTTGCATGAATAAAAGAGTCCATTTACGTGCCTTAGATTTCTCTTTTGTCTACTCAAACAACTGTCGACTTAAATGGGAAAACAATGCCATTTCGCCAATAACGCAATAGCAGTAAACGGAATAAGGTGAATAAGAATTTACATTTATGCTTACCTTGCAGTTGCCATTTAGGAGACACAAGTAGTGCTGTTTGCAATAACTACTTTTTATTTTCATTTACTGATAAGGTTGAGTAAGATTGTGAGAATGTCTGGAAAAACAACAGTGACTGCAGATGGAGGGTGCCTGCAACGAGAACCCCCCAAAAGATGTGGGAGGATGTGACTGCACAACCGAAAGTAAAATCTTCACGAATGGCCCAACGTAGATAATACAAGACAACTCCTTATTTCCCAACGTAGCTCGGCCTCCTTGCAAACCAGCTTGACGCACAATTTACCCATGCTTGCCAACAACAGAACACACATGCTCAAGAGCTAAGCTAAGATGTTTCCCATGGGTATCAATGTAAAAGCAAATAAGGCATGCCAGACTATCCCAAAAGTCACACTTTTTGCCCCATTACTCTGTGTAAAACACTTGAAAACAAAAACAACAGTTATATTTTTGGTTTTTCAAACCTTTATAACAAAAAATTAATGTCACTTTATTCTTGACATCCTGGCTTTGCTTGGGGAGGGGAGAAACCTGTTCTAATTTTCTACACTTGCCCCAAGAAGACACAAAAAGTCTGACTAACAAATTATTGTATGCTTCCACATATTACTCCTTGCAATGTGTTCACATACTTGCCGTTACTTTATGGTGTAATTATTGAGTTTTCCAACTGTGTGAGTGGTCATTGAACGCACCTCGCGCACAATGCGAGTCAGAACTTAAAAACAATACAAGAAAAGGAACCTAGCTTCTAAAGATAGAGATTGACAAACACAAACATTTTCTACACTTGCTAAAAATATTTTATATAAAATAAAATAGAAGACAGAAAAAGTCAGGCTAATAAATTATTGTATGCTTCCACGTAAGCCTTGCAATGTGCTCACATACTAATTTTTGGTACAATTGATGAGTTTTCCGATTGTGTGAGTGGTCATTGAACGCACCTTGTCCAGAACGAGTGAGAACTTAATAGAAAAGAAAAGAAAAGAAAAGGAACCAAGCTTCCAAAGATGGAAACTGACAAACACAAAAGTCTGTTTAAGCTTTTATTCAAAACAAGCTGGTACTGTCTGCCGCACGGCAACGTCTTTTGCCTTTCACTCAAAGCGTGCACGCTCCTCCAGCAGTTGATTCCGATTTTCACAGACTTTACTCACTTTGGCACACTGGCCATATACAGTAATCCCTCGTTCATTGCGGATAATTGGTTCCAAGAACACCCGCGATAGGTGAAATTCCATGATGTAGACACAATATATTGTTACAATATCCATAAAAGACTTTTATGAACCTTTATTGTATTTTATTGTATTTTTAAACACTGTATATTGTACTTTTAAATGCTTTTTGCATTTTTAAACAATTTAGTAAACATTTTAAAGTCAACCTGATTTTCATAAACATTCTTTATTTAAATCAAGATCAAGCGAGCTTTTGCCCTTCTGCTCCACGGGAGGTTTCTGTCCTCCCTGAGCTCGCCTTAGGACACCTGCGTTACTGTTTGACAGGTGTACCGCCCCAGTCAAACTCCCCACCTGCCACTGTCCACGGAGCGGGTCGCGCCCCGGGCCAAGGGGGGGGAGGCGCCGCCGCCCCCGCGAAGGGGCGACGCCGGTGACCCGCACCCCGGCTTGCCGTATGTCATGCGCTTGGAACCAGAATCGAGAGCGCCCCGCGCGGGGTCGCTCGCCTTCCCGCCTCACCGCGTAAGTGAGGAAACGAGTCGTCCGCGAGTCGTCACCTTATCGTGGTGGAGGGGTTTGCGTGCCCCTATGATCCTAGGAGCCATGTTGTCGGGGGCTTCATGCCCCTGGTAGGGTCACCCATGGCAAACGGGTCCTAGGTGAGGGGTCAGACAAAGCACGGCTCACCCAAGCCCCTTATGATGAAAAACATAAATGGACTTTGTTTTCCCTCGCCCGGACGCGGGTCACCAGGGCCTCCCTCTGGAGCCAGGCCTGGAGGCGGGGCTCGAAGGCGAGCGTCTGGTGGCCGGGCCTTCGCCCATGGGGCATAGCCCGAAATGGAAACGTGGGTCCCCCTTCCCATGGGCTCACCACCTGTGGGAGGGGCCAAAGGGGTCGGGTGCAATGTGAGCTGGGCGGCAGCCAAAGGCAGGGACCTTGGCGGTCTGATCCCCGGCTGCAGAAGCTGGCTCTTAGGACATGGAATGTCACCTCTCTGGCTGGAAAGGAGCCCGAACTGGTGTGCGAGGCAGAAAGATTCCGACTAGATATAGTCGGACTAGCCTCCACGCACAGTTTGGATTCCGGTACAAGCCCTTTCGCGAGGGGCTGGACTCTCTTCCACTCTGGAGTTGCCCACGGTGAGAGGCGTCGAGCAGGTGTGGGTATACTTATTGCCCCCCGGCTGGGCGCCTGCACATTGGGGTTCACCCCGGTGAACGAGAGGGTAGCCTCCCCTCCGCCTTCGGGTGGGGGGACGGGTCCTGACTGTTGTTTGTGTCTATGCACTAAACGGCAGCTCAGAGTACCCACGCTTCTTGGGGTCCCTGGAGGAAGTGCTGGAGAGCGCTCCTTCTGGGGACTCCATCGTTCTACTCGGTGACTTCAATGCTCATGTGGGCAATGACAGTGAGACCTGGAAGGGCGTGATTGGGAGGAACGCCCCCCCTGATCTGAACCCGAGCGGTGTTCTATTGTTGGACTTCTGTGCTCGACACGGTTTTTCAATAATGAACACCATGTTCAAACATAAGGGTGTCCATGTGTGCACTTGGCACCAGGACACCCTAGGCCGCGGTTCGATGATCGACTTTGTAGTCGTGTCATCGGATTTGCGGCCGTATGTTTTGGACACTCGGGTGAAGAGAGGGGCGGAGCTGTCAACTGATCACCACCTGGTGGTGGGTTGGCTCCGATGGTGGGGGAAGATGCCGGTCCGACCTGGCAGACCCAAACGCTCTGTGAGGGTCTGCTGGGAACGTCTGGCGGAATCTCCTGTCAGGAAGAGCTTCAACTCCCACCTCCGGCAGAGCTTTTCCCACGTCCCGGGGGAGGTGGGGGACATTGAGTCTGAGTGGACCATGTTCCGCGCCTCCATTGTTGAGGCGGCCGACCGGAGCTGTGGCCGTAAGGTCGTTGGTGCCTGTCGTGGCGGCAATCCCCGAACCCGCTGATGGACACCCATCAGCGGGATGCCGTAAGGGATGCCGTCAAGCTGAAGAAGGAGTCCTATCGGGCCGTTTTGGCCTGCGGGACTCCGGAGGCAACTGACGGGTACCGGATGGCCAAGCGGAACGCGGCTTCAGCGGTTGCTGAGGCAAAAACCCGGGCGTTGGAGGAGTTTGGTGAGGCCATGGAGAATGACTTTCGGACGGCTTCGAGGAAATTCTGGTCCACCATCCGGCGTCTCAGGAGGGGGAAGCAGTGCAACGTCAACACTGTTTACAGTGGGGATGGCGTGCTGCTGACCTCGACTCCGGACGTCGTGAGTCGGTGGGGAGAATACTTCGAAGACCTCCTCAATTCCACCTACACGCCTTCCATTTAGCGCTTCGTGCATGAATAAAATTAGCATGAACAGACCCTCATAATGAAAAATGCTAGAAGAAATGCATAAAAGCGACGACGAAAGAGAGACTGAGAAAGTGTGTGGCTAAGGATATCTAGCGCTATTCCAATCGGACACTGAGGAGTAAGACTTCGATGGTTTCAGTGCACAGGAGGAAGATGAAGACGTTGAAGCTATTTTTTTTATTTTTACTGGTATGTTTTTTTAACCAGCCCTGTTAGTGCTGTGCTACCGTGTTGCTGCTGTGTTACCGCCGCGTCTCAGTGACTTTTACCGGTATGTTTTTTCAATCCGGCCCTATTAGTGCTGTGTTACTTCCGTGTTGCTGCGGTATTACTGCCACGTCACAGGCAGTGTTTGGAAAGAAATGTTGAGGTATGTTATTATAAATTTAAAAAGGCTTTCAGTGTACCGTCTTTCCTTGTAAATAACTTCCGTGCACACTTCTGTGTCGCTGCGGTACTACTGCTACGCAGCAGTAGTTTAGAAAGACATATTAAAATATGTTATTAAAGCTTTAAAAAGGCTTTCTGTGTACTGTCTTTCTTTGTAAATAACTCATGCACACGTGTGGTTTATAGTCCGGTGCAGCTTACATAAGAAAAAAACAAAAATATCCCCGAATTCTAGCTGGTGTGGCTTATAGTCCGGTGCGGCTTATAGTCCAAAAATCACAGTAAATATATTGTTACAATATCCGCGGAAGACTTTTATGAATTTTGTTTTATACACTTTATTCTTTGCTGGCCGACTGACGCGACCCCGCGGCCCAGCGCGAGCGCATCCGCACAAGACTTTTATAATTTTATTTTTATACTCTATTGTACTTTTAAATACATTATTATATTTTAAACACTTTTTAAAGCATTTTAAAGTGTCACAGCTCCGCTGCTCTTGCCGTGCTGACCAGCTGACGCGCCCATGCAGCTCAGCGCACAAGACATTTATAATTTTACTTTTAAACACTTTATTGTATTTTTAAACATTTAAACATTTTAAAGTGTAAATGTCTCACGGCTCCACTCCGCTCTTGCGGTGCTGACCAGCTGACGCACCCAGGCAGCCCAGCGCGAGGGCATCCGCACATTGCTCAGAGGCACGCCCGGCACTTAGTGCTCATTGACCAAATCCTGGACGGCAGTGCTTTATTACTACATGTGCGGTTGCGCTCACTGCTGTTGTCCCGACTGTTTCTGCACGGCGGTGCATTTTTCCTTCGTGCGCGGCTGTTTCACGTCGCCACTCTCGCCCTGCCGGCCAGCCCATGCGCCCTCCAGGCTAGACCTCTGAAGCGCGCGTCGCCAATACGGAACTGCTAATTGTCAATCCTCACAGTTTTGTCTGTTTTGACGCGCACGCCTGCCACCTGATTCTCGTTTGCCTGACCCACGGTGTTACGAGATGCCCGCACGAAACGAGCTCGCTGACCGGCTCGTCATTTTAAAGTGTAAACGTGCAACGGCTTCGTTCTGCTCTTGCCGTGCTGACCGGCTGACCCCGCTGCCGGGCGCGAGGGCATCTGCACAAGATTTTTAGAATTTTATTTTTAAATACTTTATTACACTTTCATACGAAGAGTGGATTTTTCCACCTTCACAGTGAACGGCAGAATAAACAATGGATGACAGGAGACACGGGGTCTTGAAAGGTCATCATCTGCGAAAATTACCGGAGATTGCTGAACAAAAGCATTTTCATTGTTACGCGCGTAAGTATGAGTCTAATTAGGAACCTGAGTGGGTATCCTGTTAAAAAAATGAACAAAACTATGCTTAAAACAGTATTAGCCCTTAAA
The DNA here is from genome assembly GCF_059516105.1 of Syngnathus floridae. NCBI lineage: Eukaryota > Metazoa > Chordata > Actinopteri > Syngnathiformes > Syngnathidae > Syngnathus > Syngnathus floridae. The sequence goes on from NC_142415.1 coordinate 2,970,051, forward strand.
ATAGTTAAAACGGTTTACATGACACTAGGTCTTTTAAAAGATGTGCTTTTGCCCTTGCTGGAAAACACGGAAGTGAGCGACGATAAGGAATTTATTCCACACTTACCACGCTGTGAAGAAAGTAAATAGTACAATGAAGGTAGACAACATGGGCTGTGTCAGTTGTAAACATAAGCCAAGGGCTGCTAAAAATTGCATGGCAGTCCATAAATGGTAAACAGGCTGCAGTTTGGACACCACTAACCTATGTGGTCAGGTTAGTTATGATTAATCATTATAGTAGTAAGTAGACCGTTGCATGATGGATGATGGGAATATGAATGCAAAACTTATATAAAAAAAAATAGTTGACGTTACGTGTGTTAAGACTGTGGTTGGTATTTTTCCTCTCTCTGCGGTTTAAAAGCTGTTGTAAGAGCATCTTGAGGACATAATTTGAGGGAGAGCATTTGAGTTGGAGACACAGAGAGACTGGAGATAAGCATACTTCTCTGCTCCACAAACCGAGCGTGTATGTGATGAATAATTGCATACTGTGCATACATAATACGTCAGTGGCTTATGCAAATTGACCATTTTTCCACTCAGATTCAAACACGCGCCACACACACACACACACACACACACACACACACACACACACACACACACACACACACACACACACACACACACACTCACACACACTTGCTATTCACAAGTCAGAACAACAAACAAGAATTTTTTTATGCATTCTCAGCTAATGCCAATTTGGCATTAAATGGGATGGGAGCTTGTACTGTGGGGATATAATGAAAACATCCCTGGAATGAAATGTTTCTCTCTCCCCTCTTCCTGCCAGTCCATCACTAATGCCGCATAGCTTAAGAAATGTCAGAGTGGAATTTAAGAGGCTGATCAGAGTTCATACTGTGTCACGAAGGAATGTGAGCAACTATTTGTTTGCATCACCTTTCTGTTTGTTCAAGAGGAGCCACAACAGGACGTTGATGCAAAAAAACAGATCTGCAATTTATTTAATTGTCAGTTTAGCGTTATTATTCACCCCACTTGCGCTCTCTCACAGTGTTTTTATACTCACTCCCCTACCCTTCCAGTCAACCATTCCCACATCTGGCATCAGACAAAACTACTCATTGCTAGATTGTTTGTTCCACACCCATGCACTTTTCCGTGGACAGATCTTCTGTGGCTGACCCTGTCTGCAGGAGCCTTGTCCCAGGAATCCTCCTAGTCTTCTGACCCTGACCATGAGTTCATTGACAAGCAAAGGAAAAGTTCTGGCAGTTCCTGCAGAACTGATGTAAGTTGAGCAAGATGCTAAACATCCATCCAATTGCTGTCTAGATAGTGAGATGACATTCACAGTAATAGTATATGATCATGGAGATGTGGATAGACCACATTTACTTAGTTTCTCAATAACTTTTACAATTTAAAATGGTTTTCATTTAATTGTGTTGACATCCTGCTGAGGGTGTAGAGCTGGTCCACTGTTCCACAGCCAGGACGAAAGCCACACTGCTCCTCCTGAATCCGAGGTTCGACCTCCCGACGGACCCTCCTCTCCAGCATCCCTGAATAAACCTTACCAGGGAGGCTGAGGAGTGTGAGGGTGCATGGGAGTTCGCCCAACCAGTCCACATGTGTTTTGTGGACTTGGAGAAGGCGTTCGACCGTGTCCCTCGGGAGGTTCTGTGGAGGGTGCTTCGGGAGTACGGGGTGCCGAGCCAACTGATAAGGGCGGTTCGGTCCCTGTATCACCGATGCCAGAGTTTGGTCCGCATTTCCGGCAGTAAGTCGGATTCGTTCCCAGTGAGGGTTGGACTTCGCCAAGGTAGCCCTTTGTCACCGATTCTGTTCATAATTTTTATGGACAGAATTTCTAGGCGCAGCCGAGGCGTTGAGGGGGTCTGGTTTGGGGACCTCAGCATTGCGTCTCTGCTTTTTGCAGACGACGTGGTGCTGTTGGCTTCTTCAGGCCGTGATCTCCAGCTCTCACTGGAGCGGTTCGCAGCCGAGTGTGAAGCGGTCGGGATGAGGGTCAGCACCTCCAAATCCGAGTCCATGGTCCTCGATCGGAAAAGGGTGGAATGCCCTCTCCGGATCGGGGATGAGATTCTGCCCCAAGTGGAGGAGTTTAAGTATCATGGGGTCTTGTTCACGAGTGAGGGGAGGATGGAGCGCGAGATCGACAGGCGGATCGGTGCAGCGTCGGCAGTAATGCGGACTCTGTACCTGTCCGTCGTGGTAAAGAGAGAGCTAAGCCAAAAGGCAAAGCTCTCAATTTACCGGTTGATTTACGCTCCTACCCTCACCTATGGTCACGAGCTATGGGTCGTGACCGAAAGAACGAGATCCCGGATTAAAGCGGCCGAAATGAGTTTTCTCCGCAGGATGTCCGGGCTCTCCCTTAGAGATAGGGTGAGAAGCTCGGTCATCCGAGAGAGACTCGGAGTAGAGTCGCTATTCCTCCACATTGAGAGGAGCCAGATGAGGTGGCTCGGGCATCTCATCAGGATGCCTCCTGGACGCCTCCCTGGGGAGGTGTTCCGGGCATGTCTCACCGGTAGGAGACCCCGGGGACGACCCAGGATGTGCTGGAGAGACTATGTCTCTCAGCTGGCCTGGGAACGCCTTGGGATCCCCGGGATGAGCTGGATGAAGTGGCTGGGGAGAGGGACGTCTGGGAGTCCCTCCTGAAGCTACTGCCCCCGCGACCCTACCCCGGATAAGCGGAAGAAGATGGACGGATGGATGGATGTGTTGACATCTAATTTTAAGAAACCCTCCGCTGTTTTAGTAAATAGTGGAAATGCAAAGTCTTGTCTCTCCTTCACATTTTGATTCAGGTTGAAGAGCCTCTGTTGCTAATACATTATTTGCTCGTCACAATTTAATTAGTCTTACTGCCATCAAATTTAACTCCAGTGACTACGAAACATTGATGGACTATATGTGTATATAGCTGAACCTCAATTTTACGCGGACTTTGGGGTCCAGAATTTGTGAATAGAAGTTTATGTAATAAAATCAAAGCCATGCATACGATTGTATCGGGAAATACATATGATGTGTGTATGTGTATACGTATATATATATATATATATATATATATATATGTATATATATGAACTGGTTGCCAGCCAAATGTATATATATGAACTGGTTGCCAGCCAATTGGTCCATCCATCCATCCATCCATCCATCCATCCATCCATCCATCCATCCATCCATCCATCCATCCATCCATCCATCCATCTTCTTCCGTCGGGTCGCGGGGGCAGCAGCTTTTGGAGGGACTCCCAGACTTCCCACTCCCCAGCTCATCCCAGGGGATCCAAAGGCGTTCCCAGGCCAGCTGAGAGACGTAATCTCTCCAGCGCGTCCTGGGTCATCCACGGGGTCTCCTGCTGGTGGGACATGCCAGGAACACCTCCCCAGGGAGGCGTCCAGGAGGCAGCCTGGTGAGATGCCCGAGCCACCTCATCTGGCTCCTATCAATGTGGAGGAGCAGCGGCTCTACTCTGAGTCTCTGCCGGATGACCGAGTTTCTCACCCTATCTTTAAGGGAGAACCCGGACACCCTGCGGAGGAAACTCATTCCAGCCGCTTGTATCCGGGATAGCTCGTGACCATAGGTGAGGGTAGGAACGTGGGTCGACCGGTAAATTGAGAGCTTTGCCTTTTGGCTCAGCTCTCTCTTCACCATGACGGACTGGTGCAGAGTCTGCATTACAGCTGACGCTGCACCGATCCGCCTGTCGATCTCACGCTCCATCCTGGCCTCGCTCGTGAACAAGTTCCCAAGATACTTGAACTCCTCCACTTGGGGCAGGATCTCATCCCCGATCCGGAGAGGGCATTCCACCCTTTTCCGACTGAGGACCATGGACAAAGATTTGGAGGTGCTGATCCACATCTCGACCGCTTCACACTCGGCTGCGATCCGCTCCAGTGAGAGCTGCAGATCATGGCATTAAGAAGCCAACAGCACCACGTCGTCTGCAAAAAGCAGAGACGCAATGCTGAGGTCCCTCAGCACCTCGGCTGCGTCTAGAAATTCTGTCCATAAAAGTTATGAACAGAATCGGCGACAAAGGGTAGCCTTGGCGGAGTCCAACCCTCACTGGGAACGAATCCGACTAACTGTTGGACCAAACTCTGACATTGATGATACAGGGACCGAACCGCCCTTATCAGTTGGTTCGGCACCCCGCACTCCCGAAGCACCCCCCACAGAAATTCCCGAGGGACACGGTCGAACGCCTTCTCCAAGTCCACAAAACACACGTGGACTGGTTGAGCGAACTCCCATACACTCTTGAGGATCCTGCCGAGGGTATAGAGCTGGTCCACTGTTCCACGGCCAGGACGAAAACCACACTATCCTCCTGAATTCGAGATTCGACCTCCTGACGGACGCTCCCCTCCAGCACCCCTGAATAGGCCTAACCAGGGAGGCTGAGGAGTGTGATTCCTCTGTAGTTGGAGCACACCCTCCAGTCTCTCTTCTTAAAGTGGGGAACCACCACCCCAGTCTGCCAATCCAGAGGCACCGTCCCTTACGCAATGCTGTAAGTCGTGTCAGCCATGACAGCCCCACAACATCCAGAGCCTTTAAAAACTCTGGGCGGATCTCGCCTTGCCCCTGAGGAGTTTTTTACTACCTCAGTGACTTCGACCCCAGAGATTGGAGAGTCCACCTCAGAGTCCAGGCCCTGCTTCCACAATGGAAGGCATGTCTGTGGAATTGAGGAGGTCTTTGAAGTATTCTCCCCACCGACTCACGACGTCCCGAGTCAAGGTCAGCAGCATGCCATCTCCGCTATAAACAGTGTTGACGGGGCACTGCTTCCCCCTCCTGAGACACCGGATGGTGGACCAGAATTTCCTCGAAGCCGTCCGGAAGTTATTCTCCATGGCCTTTCCAAACTCCTCCCACGCCAAACTCATATATATATATATATCTATATCTATATAGATATATATATATTCATATATATATGAAGACTCTAAATTGTCCCTAGGTGTGAGTGTGAGTGCGATTGGTTGTCTGTCTCTGTGTGCCCTGCGATTGGCTGGCAACCAGTTCAGGGTGTCCCCCGCCTACTGCCCGATGACGGCTGGGATAGGCTCCAGCACGCCCGCGACCCCCGTGGGGACTAAGCAGTATACACACACACACACACACACACACGCACGCACGCACGCACGCATGCACGCACGCACGCACGCACGCACGCACGCACGCACGCACGCACGCACGCACGCACGCACACACACGCACGCACACACACACACACACACAAACACACACACACACACACACACACAAATATAAAATGGGAAAAAAACATTAGGAAATATACAATGATCCGACTGGTTGAGCTCCAGCCTTCCTTTGCATGTGGAGTTTGCATGTTCTGCCCGTGGCTTTTCTCCGGGTACTCCGGTTTCCTTCCATAACAATGCATGGCAGGCCGGTTGAGCACTCCAAATTGTCTGTAGGTGTGAGTGCGAATGGTTATCCATCTGTGTGTTCCATGCAATTGGCTGGCAACCAGTTAAGGCTGTCCCACGCCTACTGGTCGATGACTGCTGGGACGGGCTCCAGCACGCTCGTGACTCCAGTGAGGATAAGCGTGATAGAGGATGGATGGATAGATGGAGAAAAAAAATGTTCCAGCAAATTTTACCATCCTTAGACTTAAACTTTTATTAAAATCTTAATCGGTCAAACAATGCAACTAAAACTGTGAAGTGAACACACCTAACCAATAAGAATTTATTGTCACAATTCACAAGTGTTACACAAAAATAATAGGACACATTTACACAATTTATACAGGTCCACAACTCAATGTACGTACATTTAACAGACTAACTAAATATCAATAGTTAAATATGTACTCACATTGCACATAGTATTATTAAGAATGCACATTAAACACACAAAACAGGTAACAGTGTGTAAATAACACCAACGGACATAAAAATAATTATTTACAAAAGATGTTGACTTGAAAGCGAAGCATAAAGACTGTTGTGTGTGCGTGTGTGTGCGTGTGTGTGTTCTCTCATCTGTCTGAGACATCATACAATCTATCATGTAAAAGCTCCCACCCTACAAAGTATTATTACTAAGTCTTAATACTCCAAAATGATTATAAAGTAAGTCAAGCAGTGAAGGATGAAGAACACCAAATGCACTACTAAACACTGCAATTGCTTGGACAGTATTGCGGTTTTCCTTTTTAAAGCAGGCTGGGGAGATTAGCAGTTATGAAGTGCACTTTACGTCTTAGCTGAGCAACTGCCTGCCATTACGTTTTCCTCTTAAAACTGTTTAATTTATGCACAGAATCTTTCTATAACCTTTATTTTTTTTAACCAAAGTTATGGACAACACTACACATTGCTGAACTTTACAAAGTAAGGTTGATGAGGTGATGAGGATGAGCAGCTTTTATCCTGTTGCTATCTGATAATAGTCAGTGATGGTGTGCCAAGGGCTCCATGAGTCAGATGGAGGTGTAAATCTTCAACTGCTCACTTCCAGTTCTTCATGTGGTGTTTCCATTGATAATATTCCATGTCATCGCAATTACCAGAGGAGAATGATCATTTTCTATTTTACATTTTCCTGGACGCTTAACCTGATGCCAACATTAAACATTAAAGTCCTGCCGTCAAAAAAGCTCAGATTTTGAGAGTTCTATATGCACATTGTATAGAGCAGGGGTGGCCAACCTGCGGCTCACGAGCCGCATGCGGCTCTTTGCCTGGTTTCATGCGGCTCTTTTACGTTCATATCAACATTTGTGTTTGTGGGTTGTTTATTTTTTTTTTGTGCGTGTTTGCTTCGCTTGAGTTCAATTTGGTATTTTAGTCAAACGCACATGCGCATGAGGTGAAATCCCGCAAAGGAGGAGGGGCAAACCCATTCGAGGAAATAATTAGTGTTAATTTCGCTCTCTAAATGGCAGGGAAAAAATGCACAGCTAAACGAAAATATGAAGATGAACACATGACGTTTTTAACAGAGTGGGAAAGTTTATATTTTTTTGTTGAACGCAATGGCAAGCCATTCTGCCTGATATGTCAAACGTCATTAGCGCATTTCAAAGCTTCAAACCTTCAGCACTACTTCAGCTCACTTCATGCTAATATCGATAAGGACTTTCCAAAAGGGACTGCATTTTGCAAATTCCACTGGTAATATTGCCGATAACCTCTGCAAGTTGATTGAATAAAAAAAAGGAAGATAAAAACAGGAAGAAAAAAATAAACAACTGAGATAATGTTGCACAAGTGTGCTCTTGTAACTGGAAATTTGGCTGTATTCAGAATTTACCAATCACATCCAAACTCATGTTACATGAGAGTCGGCACACACCTGCCACCATTTAAAGTGCCTCTGATTATTCAAATAAGGATCAGCTGTTGCAGTCTGTTTTTCCTGACATTCTTTTGCCTTTTTGGAAGAAGCCTGAAGGTTTTTTGCTAACACCGACTGGTTTTTGGAACTATTCATAATTGCCTCCATCTTGGTTAAGGCCATCGTTCCGGCTGAAGAAAAACAGCCTCATGTTCCATCATTAAGCTCCCAGTCACCAATCTTCACTGGAGTATGGTATTCTTTTGGTGATGAGCAGTGTTCTGTTTTTGCCAAATAATAGCTTTTGGAATTACGAGACAAAAGTTCAACCCTGGTTTCATTAGACCATAATGACCATAATGTACTTTTCCACGTGTTTGGGAGATATAATAATAGAAACAAGGGCTGTCCATTTTTTGTAAATGTCAAAGCTGTGCCATATTTTCTGTAATTGATGACTGTTTACTCTGTCCCACTGTTGGAAAGCCTTCTCCTGACCGATTGAACATTTATTTATTTAAAAATTAATTTATCAAGGTAAGGCAATTAAAACAGATTCTCATTTGCAATCCTAACTTGGCAACAGACAGCATAGTAAAACTAAGCAAAAAACAAAAGCTAAAAACCTATAAACAGTAAATTTAAATCCATCTATCCATTTATTCTCTGAACCGCTTATCATATAAATTTACCATAAATGTGATTGCTTAACTGTGAAGCAGTCACATACTCAGTTATTAGAGCAGTGGTTCTTAACCTTGTTGGAGGTATCGAACCCCACCAGTTTCATATACGCATTCACCGAACTCCTCTTTGGTGAAAAATAAAATTATTTCTTTCAAATTCAAGACATCAATGTTTTTACTGGCGCTCAAAATGAGCTGCACAGAAACATCGCCTTGTTCAAAGAACAAAACCAACACAATGCATGAACTCAAACCAAATTACACACCTGCAAATCAGCATGACTTCTGCTGTTGCCTTTGCGAAACCAGTTCAGATATGCGTCATCACGAATTTACATGACAAATCAGGTGTGTTTGGACTTCTGCAGAAGAGGCTCTGCCGAACCCCTGAGACCGACTCACCGAACCCCTAGGTATTAGCACTGTCGGCACTGTATTAGAGAGAGTCCACACTAGTGCGACCACATTATCTATTTTTACTTCCCCTCTGGAAAAGATTTTGTTTGTATTTGTGATTGAGTTGTACAGGTTCTAGGTCATATTAATGGCGGAAAAGGTTTGGAAATTATTTATGTTAGACTTTCTCTTTTTTATTTCACAAATGCTAGTATTTGAACAAGGCGTGTGTAGACTTTTATATTCACTGTCGGTACATCATCTACCAGGAGTTATATAGCCAGTCCTATGAGACCTTTGCGTTCGTGGGTAAGTGCTACATTTGTTCTACAATTAATCCTATGCCTTATTTGACCTATTGTGAATCTATAAATATATGTATAATTTGCCCAATACGCATCATCACCTCGCTATGCCACACTCAGAATGCTGTGCCTGTTTTGGATGTGACAAACTGAAAATGCATAAACAAGGCAATTAAAGTCGCGTTTTTTTTCATAGTTTGGGTGGGGGGCGACTTATAACAAGGAGCGACTTATATGTGGGTTTTTTTCAAAAATTAAAAAAAAAAAAAAAAAAAGAAGTGAAACCGCGATAAACGAACCGCGATGTAGCAAGGGATTACTGTAATTTGAATTTCAAGTGATTGGTTGGATGGGCACTTCTGCGTACCATACGGTCGAGCTGCTCCCACAACAGCTCAATGGGGTTCAGATCTGGTGACTGCGCTGGCCACTCCATTACCGATAGAATACCAGCTGCCTGCTTCTGCTCTAAATAGTTCTCGCACAATTTGGAGGTGTGTTTGGGGTCATTGTCCTGTTGTAGGATGAAATTGGCTCCAATCAAGCGCTGTCCACTGGGTATGGCATGGCGTTGCAAAATCGAGTGATAGCCTTCCTTATTCAGAATCCCTTTTACCCTGTACAAATCTCCCACCTTACCAGCACCAAAGCAACCCCAGACCATCACATTACCTCCTCCATGCTTAACAGATGGCGTCAGGCATTCTTCCAGCATCTTTTCATTTGTTCTGCGTCTCACAAACGTTCTTCTTTGTGATCCAAGCACCTCAAACTTGGATTCATCCGTCCACAACAGTTTTTTCCAGTCTTCCTCTGTCCAATGTCTGATTTCTTTTGCCCATCTTAATCTTTTTTTTTTGTTGGCCAATCTCAGATATGGCTTTTTCTTTGCCTCTCTGCCCTGAAGCCCAGAATCCCGCAGCCGCCTCTTCACTGTAGATGTTGACACTGGTGTTATGCGGGTACTATTTAATGAAGATGCCAGTTATTAAATTAAATTAAATTTTAAATTAAGTTATTAAATTAATGCCTGACGCCATCTGTTAAGCATGGAGGAGGTAATGTGATGGTCTGGGGTTGCTTTGGTGCTGGTAAGGTGGGAGATTTGTACAGGGTAAAAGGGATTCTGAATAAGGAAGGCTATCACTTCATTTTGCAACGCCATGCCAAAGCCAGTGGACAGCGCTTGATTGGAGCCAATTTCATCCTACAACAGGACAATGACCCCAAACACACCTCCAAATTGTGCGAGAACTATTTAGAGCAGAAGCAGGCAGCTGGTATTCTATCGGTAATGGAGTGGCCAGCGCAGTCACCAGATCTGAACCCCATTGAGCTGTTGTGGGAGCAGCTCGACCGTATGGTACGCAAGAAGTGCCCATCCAACCAATCAAACTTGTGGGAGCTGCTTCTGGAAGCGTGGGGTGCAATTTTTCCAGATTACCTCAACAAATTAACAGCTAGAATGCCAAAGGTCTGCAATGCCGTAATTGCTGCAAATGGAGGATTCTTTGACGAAAGCAAAGTTTGATGTAAAAAAATCTTATTTCAAATACAAATCATTATTTCTAACTTTGTCAATGTCTTGACTCTATTTTCTATTCATTTCACAACATTTGGTGGAGAATAAGTGTGACTTTTCATGGAAAACACAAAATTGTTTGGGTGACCCTTAACTTTTGAACGGTAGTGTATATACGTTTTTTTTCACGTTATTGTGCATTTTATGGCTAATGCAACCTATAGTCCGGAGCAATTTTTAGTCCGAAAATTACGGTACTATTATTAAACCTAATCCTCAGCAGAGAATGCAGCTTTGGGTCCACCAGCATATAAGGGCCAGACATTCTGGGAGTGTAACAACCAATTTTCCTATACATGGTTTTCACATGCATCTGTGGACTAAAATGTACCATAAAATAATTCAGATGTTCAAAGATCAACTGGCTGAACTCCTCTGGTAATACCGATGCTTTCTATCTCTTGTCTTAGCAAACATCTTTTGCATTCATCATTGAGACAGTTTCCATTTCTGGCACAAACAAAGATATATTGACAGGGGTCCATTTGGCAATAGGACCCCTCTTTCATTGATGAGGTATATTCACAAATACATACTGCAGACCGTCGGATCCAAACGTGTGTGGACTGTATGTTTGTATGCGTGCTTGATGTGTGCACCCTGACATTCAATATGCTGCACATCAGTTGTGAGCTGGTGTCCCAGCTATGTTTCCTATTGCGACACAACATGAGAGATGAATGCAAACCAAACCAGTTCAGTTCCTCCATTGTAAAGGAAGAGTGACAGGAGATGGCAGGGGTTACTCGGAGAATGGTGGGAACATGCCGAGGTCAGCAAAGTCCTCAATGTTGTAGTTGGCTGTTCCCTGAGTAGGATCTCCAGCCATGGGTAACATATCCTGCAAACAAGAGAGGGTTTACCGGTTAGGGAGGTGGGTATCATTATAATTTCAATAATACTACGACTCTTGACGATACTGCTTATTGAGCCAGTACTTGAGCGACATTTTTATTGGTTCTATTTTGTTGAGAAAAAGATAAAAACAAATGATTAAGTACTATTTTAGTACTATGACAGTTCATCAAGAAGTTCCATTCCTTGAATTAGATTAAAGACTATGAAAATCTACAAAAATAAAATTTGTTATTGTAAATACTCATAACATAATACACATTTTTTAAATTTCTATGACAGCTTTAGATTTAGACATGTTACACTATTCTCCACAATGTACCGTAATTTCCGGACTATAAGTCGCGGTTTTTTTTCATAGTTTGGGTGGGGGGGCGACTTATACTCAGGAGTGACTTATATATGTTTTTTTTCACAAATCTTTACTTGATCATTAAGACATCACTTATAGTATAAGTATCATAGTATAGTATAGTATAGTATCAAGTATAGTTGACCACTTCCCATGTTATTTTTAGTATAGTTGATCACTTAACATGTTTTATATCTTTATCTTGAACATATTCAAAACATAAAAAATAGAGAAAACATCAAATAAAGCAATTAACACTTTAAAGCACCATATCCAAGTCCACTGTCTGCTGTATGTACACTTGCTCCATTTTTGCGCCTCTTATATTTATTATTATTATTTATTATTATTTGTTTATTTATCATTTATTCAACACTCTTATTTATTCATTGTTTGTGCCTTCTTGGTTTTTTTTTTGTGTTGCTTGTATGCATATGTGTACTATCTCACCGAGGGATAGTGGAAACGTAATTTCAATCTCTTTGTGTGTCTTAGTATATAAAAAAAAATCGACGATAAAGCAGACTTTGACTTTGATAAAACAACCCCAAAAAATTATATTTTCAGACGAAACTGGATGAGGGCGCTCTAAATTTCACCGTTGGCCGTGACTCATCAACTGGGTGGGCTTAAGAAAAATGGCACCAAAAAGAAACTCATATTTTGCAGGTTACAAACTTCAAGTTGTAAAATATGCAGCTGAAAACAGTAATCGAGCAGCAGAAAGAAAGTTTGGAGAACCGTGATGTACCAATCGATTACTATTTCAAGTGAGGTCAGTAGCACGACGCGGCACGGCGGTTGTTTACATAAAAACGTGCTCACATAAGGACTACAGGCATCATTAGCGGTGATCATTTCTAAGTGACACGGAGGACAAAGAGTTTGAAGGAATTAAGGATTTGGAGTGACATAGAAGGTTTGAAAAACTATTATGGCTTTTACGCACGCCCGGTCCTACTCTACTGAGTCGGGGGCCGGCGCTCGGCCGAGTGGCTGTCCGCGAAAGGTGCGCGGGGCTCGGACATGGCCATTACGCACGCCCGGTCTGTCTGGAAGTCCACGCCGCCACACGCTTGGAAGTTTGGTTTGTTTAATAAAGAGCCGTTTACCAAACCCACGTCTATCCTTGTACTTTGTTAACGCTACAATATAGTTATATAGTAGATCTGTGGAATAAAGACGAGGCTGACGTCAGGGCGCACGCGCGGCGATGTTGACAAAGGACGAGGAATTTGATCGATGGATTTAATGGAATTAAAGTGCACGGATGGTTTGATAATATTATTGGCTTGTATTATAGTTATTTGAAATATAGTTTATCTATCGTTATATGATCCTGTGGAATATTTTGAAGTGCAAGCGCCCTCAGCCGTGCGCACCCATTGTTGACAAAGAACGATCGATGGATTTAATGAATTGGAGTGACACCGATGGTTTTATAAACATGTTATTCATGTAATAGTTGTCCTTAATCACTCTATATGTTACGTCAGGCCCGTTCTCAGCTCTTTGTTTTGTGTTTGTCACGTTAGCATACCTATCGTTTAGCCTGTTGTTGCTATTTAATGAATTGGAGTGACACCGATGGTTTTATAAACATGTTATTCATGTAATAGTTGTCCTTAATCACTCTATATGTTACGTCAGGCCCGTTCTCAGCTCTTTGTTTGAGTTTGTCACGTTAGCATACCTATCGATTAGCCTGTTGTTGCTATTTAATGAATTGGAGTGACACCGATGGTTTTATAAACATGTTATTCATGTAATAGTTGTCCTTAATCACTCTATATGTTATGTCAGGCCCGTTCTCAGCTCTTTGTTTGAGTTTGTCACGTTAGCATACCTATCATTTAGCCTGTTGTTGCTATTTAATGAATTGGAGTGACACTGATGGTTTTATAAACATGTTATTCATGTAATAGTTGTCCTTAATCACTCTATATGTTACGTCAGGCCCGTTCTCAGCTCTTTGTTTGTGTTTGTCACGTTAGCATACCTATCGTTTAGGCTGTTGTTGCTATCGTTTAGCCTGTTGTTGCTCGTTCATGACTGGTTTTGGTGTGGGATTTTGTCGAATAAATTGCCCCCCAAAATTCGATTTATACTCCGGAGCGACTTATATGGTTTTTTTTTCACTTTTTGGGGCATTTTATGGCTGGTGCGACTTATACTCAGGAGCGACTTATAGTCTGGAAAATACGGTATTGTAATGTACCTACATGTTTTTATTGCACTACAATAGGACAATTATGTTTTTGCAACAATTTAGATAATTTCAAATGTTACTTAACAATGGAATCCTTTTATTTTCTGGTTCTTGTTTGTGGTAAAAGAACCAGAAAATAATTGACAAGTGAAAACAAAATGAACATAGTACAACTCTCCTTTTATTTTCATCTACCATTTAAAGCGGAAATACCACCATCACAAATTTAGAAATATACAGCAGCAAAGGCGGACACTCAAGAGTTAATTCAATGCAAGTGACACACTGTGTGCAAGCTGCATCTCTGCTTGGGTAGCATCATTGATTCCAAATTAGTTCATCTTGCTCCTCTTCTCATATTTGTTTTCATGACTTCAATACACTCCACTTTCCTTCTGACTTAAAATAAAGACTTATCAGTAATAATGGGCAGCACGGTGGTCGACTGGTTAGCACGTCCACCTCACAGTGCAGTGGTCGTGGGTTAAATTCCATCCCCTGGTCGTCCTGTGTGGGGTTTGCATATTCTCCCCTCTCCTGCGTGAGTTTTTTGTGAGTATTTCCTCCCGCAATCCCAAAAACACGCATAGTAGGTAAATTGAGCACTCCCAAAAACTCCTGTAGGTGCACTCTAAATTGTGCTTTGGTGTGAGTACGTGTGTTGTGTGTGCATGTGTGTTATCACCTGAAACACTTCAGTCTGGCTCGCGTTGGGATGTGTATGCTGCTCCCCAGCCTGCTGGGAGTGATGCTGGTTCTGCCACTGGGACCAGACTTCACTGGGTCTACCCTGAAACTGACCTCCGCTCTGGTTGCTCTCTCCTGACACGTCTGGAATAACACACATTATACACATTATATAGTATCACAGACAATGGTGCCTTGATATGAGTGTAATTGGTTCCTTGGCCACTTTTGTTATTTAAAGCACTCGTATCTCAAATCATCTTTTCCCCATTGAAATGAGCGGAAATTCAGACTTCGGTTTAAGAGTCGAACCAGTTTAAAGGCTAGACGTCAGCCAAAGCAGCGAAGGGCAACTGCTGCCACCCCAGAGTCCCGGTGGTCAACACAGCTGGAAAGAGCAGGGCGCGCCTACAAAGTCCCCTCCACAGCCCAGGCGTTGTAGAGTGGGCAGAAAGGCTGACCGAGAGGAGCAGCCAGTGAAGACGAGCTGTCGTCACCAGCACTGAAGCTTCGGCAGCAGGAGGGGCTGCGCACACATTTTCTATGGTTCTTCCTCGTTTGTGCTTCTTTCAAGTGGCTAACTAGGAATTAAATTTCAGCACCGATATTTAAACGATTCTGAGAAAACGGACCCACTCGATTCCTAGTTTTTAATGCCCTGGTCTACAAAGTATCCTAATTAGGGCTTTTAAAAGAACATCATCATGATAAAAAAAAAACTTAAAAATGGATTTCAACATTGCCAACGACAATAATTTGCAAATTGCTGTATTTTAGGCTGAGAAAAAGATACCGTATTTTTTGGACTAAAAGTCCCTTCGGAATATACGTCGCATTAGCCATAAAATGCACAATAAAGTGAAAAAAACACATATACCGTATTGGCATGAATATAAGACAACCCCGATTATAAGACGACCCCCTCTTTTTCAAGACTTAAGTTTGAAAAAAGACTTTTTGAACACCAAATTTAATTTTTACACAGAAAATAATTACATCTGAAACAAATGATTATAACAATATATTCAAGAGAAAAAGCATGTTATTTTGCCTCATTCAAATCATGCAAAAACTGTCTATCACATTTACTATCTGAACATTTAAATATGTAAACTAAAGTGCAATCACATTTGGAAATGAATGGCTTCTGGTTTTTGAAATGTAAATAAACCAATTTACTGTGATAAAACAACAAAATTGCAATAACTGCATTAACCATCAAAGTGAAGTCTAACTGTCGTCTTAAAACAAATCTGAATAAGGAAAAACATTGCAATAAAATAATGCAAACTGCTCCTGCTATTTTTGGGGAGCCTGAGGACTGCATAGGGCAGCGGTGGGCAAACGTTTTGACTGGCGGGCCGAATTTGGTTCTAAATTTTGATCAGGGGGCCGTACCAGGAGCAGATGGATATCGTGTTTGTGTGAAGTAATAGAAATGACATGTAAAGGTCATTACATAAAAGGTTTGTACTTTTAGTAGGTAGTAAAGCATGGATATTCAAAAAAAGCTTTTCGAAAACAAATGCATTTATTAACAGCATTAAAACAATATTTCACCCAAAAACTACTATCAGTGATTCTCATTAAATACGACACTGTTATTATGAATAATAGTTTCCATCACTTCAGCGCCTGCAGGTCAGATTTATGAAATACTATGTTTATCCAATGAGGTGAAATCACATCAAACGGCAAACATTCTGATCAAATATATCATCTTGAAGAATCAGTGAAAGAATACTTCTAAATAAAGTAATAAAGAAATCAATAGTATTGTTGTTCTCCCTTTTTTGCTAGTGCATCGTGGTCTGGGGTAAAATTTGTTGTGGTAATTCTTAGGATAGGGCCGAGGTGTCGGTCCGTTAACCTAGAGCTGTGACGGGCTTTGTTGATGTTCATGTGGCGGAACGTCTGCTCACACGTGTAGGTCGAGCCAAATTGTCCTCTCTTTTTTTTTTAAACACTCAGCACTCAGTGTCCACCTTTCTTTTCCTCGGGCCACTCATTTTAGTGGAAGGATTCCAGGGGAAGGTTCGTGGGTGGCATTAACGTAAAACTTTATCTGAAAGCTCAGCGCGCGAATTACGAGAATGCTGACGTCACAGCCCACACTCGAAATTCGGCACTGATGGAAATAGAGCACGGAGTGTGTCGGGTCTGTACTACTTAGTACGTACACGCACTTGTGAGTGTGCACCGAGCTTTCTGACACGGCTTCCGGGGGTAAATGCGTGGGCGGGCGCTTCCCCATCTATTGGGGAAACATACTAATTGCAGGGAAAATGACCCCTTAAAAAGTTCAATAATACAATTTATTCAGGTTTGGCGGGCCGGATCAAATGGCCCCGTGGGCCGTAAGTGGCCCGCGGGCCGTAGTTTGACCATGTCTGGTATCGGGAGTTGGCTAGGATGGTTATGCTCTTTTCACCCCCGGGTGTCGGTCAGAACACAGGAAGGAAGACGTGGTTCAGTTTTGATTGCTTTACTGAATTATTGGCAAATAATAATAATAACCATAAATGAAATACTCTCTGCAACACACCAAACATAAGTCATCGATCGAGACAACAAAATACATTTGCTGGCGACAGTTAGTTGCCGTGCCACTGTGTAACGGCTACTCGTACAATGCGAGGCAAACTTGAAGGAGCGCGCCAGAGTTGTCAATCAAACAGCGCACACACGAAGCAAACCGCGACCGGACAAACGACACAACAGTGGTAACAATGAAATGTATATACTCACTTTGTGTCAAAGACGCACACGATCACAGCAACATACTCAACTGATTATGAGCGCGCCGGAGCTGTCAATCAAACGGCGCGCACAGGAACCAAACCGCGATCGGACAAATGGCACAACAGTGGACGGTAGTAACAATGAAATGTATATACTCACTTTGTGTCAAGGACGCACGCGATCACAGCAACAGTCGATACCAGCAACCTTTAACTTACCGCTGCGCACAAGTGAAAATAGGTATAATGTCTAGACCCCGAATATAAGACGACCCCCACTTTTTCAGTCTTATTTCAATGCAAAAAACGTCGTCTTATATTCGGGCCAATACGGTATAAGTTGCTCCGGAGCATAAGTCGCATTTTGGGGGAAATTTATTCGACAAAATCCAACACCAAGAACAGACATGAACGAGCAACAACAAGCTAAACGATACGGTATGCTAATGTGACACAAACGAAGAGCTGAGAACGGGCCTGACGTAGCATTGACAGTTATCCAAATAACTATAACATAAATAACACCTTTATCAAACCATCTGTGTCACTCCAAATCATTAAATGCGTTGATCGTTCTTTATGTCAACAATGCCGGCCGGGTGAGCGCTGCTGATGGCGGTTGCACTTCAAAATATTCCACAGGCCCATATAACGATATATAAATTATATATCAAATAACTATTATTATAAGCAATAATATTATCAAACCATCTGTGTCACTCCAAATCATTAAATCCATTGATCGTCCTTTATAACAACAATGCCGGCCGGGTGCGCACCGCTGACGGCGGTTGCCCTTCAAAATATTCCACAGGCCCATATAATTATAAACAACAATTTTATCAAACAATCTCTGTCACTCCAAGTCATTAAATCCCGTGATAGAATCCTTTGTCCTTTATGTAAAACACCGCCGTGTATGCACCGCGCCACAGTTGCAGTTCAGATTACAGTAATCCCTTGCTACATCGCGGCTCGTTTATCGCGGTTGCACTACATTGCGGATTTTTGAATGTTGAAAATTTGTGAAAAAATTCACATACAAGTCACTCCTGAGTATGAGTCATCCCCCCACACAAACTATGAAAAAAACGTGATTTATAGTCCGAAATTTACGGTAATAGTTTTACTCTAATTTGCAGGTGTTTTTATACTATATTTTCCATAGGTAATGTTACAAACATCTTAAAATTTGTCTGGGAACCTATTGCCCAATTTTGTTTCAAGTGACCATTTCAACCAGATTTTGATTTGTGCCAAGTCTTTTTGTCTGGAACCTATTGCCCAATTTTGTTTCAAGTGACCATTTCAACCAGATTTTAATTTGTGCCAAATCTTTTAGGGGAAATTTTGCAAGTTACTATTGTGAGTCAAGAGCATAGCTACATTGCATCTCCTTCCGATGTTGTTTATTTGTAACGTTTTACAAGGCGAAAATGTTTAGACTTAAATGCACTCACAAGCATGCATACTATGACTTAAGACACAAACACATTCATGTGAGGCATTCTTTCTCTTTCAGCATAATGAAACGAGTGTGCATCTGACTTACACATTGCTACAAATCGGAATTTCCCCTTGTGGGACAAATGAAGGAATATCTTATAGAAAATGTTTTAAAATTACAGATGGAAAGTAATTAACAAATTGCAAAGAGGTTCAGACAAACTCTTTATTAAAATTATTATGAAAACGTGCAGCAGATCATGTAAACGGCATGGTTGTAAGCAGCTTAATTTGTTTTACAAACGGTCTATAAGGACAGTCAGGGAGCACAAGTGGCACTGCAGAGATAATCCATTTGGGTAATGTTTGTGTCCATTAAAAGGCCATCAAGTAGCTGTTCCACGCTGGGCAAGCTTCATTGCACTCACTATGTGGACAACCAACAGCAGGAGGCGTGAGCAGCTGCTTGACGAGCAGGTCTGACTGAATGCACACCAAGGCTGTCAGCTTTCTCCCATTCCATTTTCAGAGTGATCATGTAGTCCGGAAATTGGCAATATTGGGTGAGTGAAACTATTGGTTGGGTTATAACGCAACTTTGGGCAACCATGCATTCTGGACTCATTTTACGGAACCAGACATGATTAGTTTGATCATTTAATCTTCTTTGTTTTTCATTGAGCCCTAATTCACTCATTTTTGGAAGTGTTATTTTCATAAGTACATTAAGGTTTTTGAGGTTCCAACTTCTCATGTGGTAAATCAAAAATCTAATTGAACAGCATTGATTGACGGCTGCTGGTTTGTATACTTACTGTGTATACAAATTTTGCAATTGCTTTTTAAAATAATATTAAATATAGTCAGTGTTGTACCTGAAAGTTCATGAACTCGTTCATATTTTGGACGACGGTGAACTGAACGTAGAACAGTTTCATTTTGTGAACGTTTTTGTGAACAGGCTCATTCGGGGGCCGATGAACGATTTTTAAAGGGCAGCGCATTTTCGTTCAAAACTGCCAGGCCTTCTCTACTTAGATTTCAAAATAAAACCCTGCTAAACACACTGTGCTTAAATAGGATGGGGGAGATTTTGGGCAATCCCGACCACAAACAGTCGCACAGAGCATGCGTCATAAAAATGTGACGTGTGCTTGGAGGAATGAAGAAAGCGTGATGAAGCTTCAGTCGATGTAAACTCAGTTGTGTTATGAGCAGCCCCACTCGCATTTTCTTGTCATAGGCCAATGATTATATATCATATCCTATGAGAGCATTCAGGAATTTTTTGAGAAGTTGTAGTGGTTTCAATGGCGTTGAACCACATTGCTCTTAACTAGATTAGTTTTTTGTTGTTTCAGTAATTTAACATTGAAAGCCCAAATTCTACACGTTTCCTGGTTCTTCGGGTGAACAAGTTAAGAAATTATACATTCACAAAAAAATTAAAAGTTAAAGCAAATGCAAATGTTTTGCACATTTAATACTTCATTTGAACATCATTTGTTTTCTACTGCTACCTCAGTCTGGCACCTACAGCCGATTGTTTGTGTTTGCGCATTCTGAACATTGAACTAGTTCCTGTAGAAAATGATTTTTCCCAACACTGAATGAAGTCTATCAAAAACATGAGCTATCAATCTTCTTCTTACTTCTTTTCATGCTGACGGAAAATACATTAGTACAAATTGTGCAATGTTGACTAACTCGAGAGATGTTCTAAAAACAGTTCCAATAACGAGAGAGCACATCATACAATTGCCTGTGTACTTTGTCCAAGATTTGCTATCTTCTGTAACATGAATAAGTAAAATACTGTAAATTAAAAGACAATTATTGATTACTAATGAGAAAAATCATGTCAATCATTGACCGATATGACATATGACCTTGCATCCTGGACTGAACGGCAGTGGAATTTAAGAGGGCTCGCTCGTGAATTTTTTAAGAAGACCTATTTACTATTTAACCACTAACCTGAGTCCCTTCGGACATTATTTAATTCCCTTTGTGAAGCTGAATTCTAAATTAGGGCCTAAAGGGAAAGACACAAAACACTGATATATTGGAATACTTTTGATCTACTTGATTGTGCACTGCTTTGGTAGGAAAGCCTTTTTTGATACAAATGCTAACTGTCAAAAATATAATTGTTCCGCTTCCACAACAGATCCAGCCTTTTCCAAAATGATGGATAAATAGGATGCAAAGAACTCACCAAAACCTGTGCTGCGGTTTGTCAGTCCCGAGTAGGCATTGCCGCTGGGGGATGATGTGGCTGGGGATGAAAGAGGACTGTAGGAAGCCGGATCAGTCTGGTAGCTGTGGCCCGTACCAATACCAAAAGGACTGGACTGGGCTTTACTGGACTGTAATGTAATGTTTAGATACGGGTTAGATATTTGCAGTACAACAATGAATATGAGAGCTAGAAAAATATATATGTTTTTTTTTTTTTAAATGTACATATATTTGAAGTAAAGACCATGTAACGCGACTGAAAAAAATGTCATGTAAATTTGACAGCACAGAGCAAAGTATTGTGATCAAGCCTGTGAGATTTGAAAAAAATAAACAAGTATATAGCATATAATACGGCTCCAAAGTCAGGCCTGTTAGCACTGTAAGACACTGTGTGCATGTCCACAGGAGGCATTGGAAACAAACCATGCTTGACCTTCATCTGTCAATCAAATACGTAATGTAGCCAACTGCAGGCTAAAAAAAAAAACGTGTGTTGTGGTATTCAAAACTCATTCACAGCAAGTGACATATATACATATTTACATCTTTTAAGAATCCAGACAATCAAGGTATGTAATTACAGGATTTTCTGCACTATAAGGCGCACTGGATTAAAAGGCGCACCCTCATTGAATTTTTTATTTTAGAAATATTTTCATATATAGGGCGCACCGGATTAAAAGGTGCATAGAATAGAAGCTACTACATCTAACTGGGGTTGACTGGGGTTGCGTTATGCATCCACTGGATGGAGTTGTGCTAAAGGGAATGTCAAACCAGTCAATGAGGTATTTAGTCAAACTTTTGCACAATAACACGACGTTGTTCAAACGTTAATGTGCATATTTACATATCCCCGTCCACGAATCCGTCGAATTCTTCCATCTCCAAATTGAAGTTTTTTTGAACAGTTGAACGATATACAATACAAACATTGCACAATAACACAACGTTGTTCAAATGTTAATGTACATATTTACAACTCCCCGTCCACAAATCCATCGAATTCTTCTTCTTCCGTGTCCGAATTGAAGTTTTTTTTGAACAGTTGAACGATATACAATACAAACATTGCACAATAATATGACATTGTTCAAATGTTAATGTACATAGTATTTACATATCCCCCGTCCACAAATCTGTCGAATTCTTCCTCTTCCGTGTCCGAATTGATTTTTTTTTTTTAACAGTTGAACGATATACAATACAAATATTGCACAATAACATAACGTTCAAACGTTAATGTGCATATTTACGTATCCCCGTCCACGAATCCGTCGAATTCTTCCTCTTCCGTGTCTGAATTGAACAGTTGGGCGAGTGCGGCATTCATTATGCCCGGCTCCCTCTCGTCATTATCCGTGTCAGTGTCGCTGCTATTTCCTGACAGTTCAGTCAGTTATTATTCCTGCCTTCGCGAAAGCTCTGACCACAGTTGAGACTGATATATCAGCCCAGGTGTTCACAATCCATTGGCAGATAGTGGCACGCGTGTCATTTTGGCATCTTTATACACACAAGTGGTGTTGTTCGACTAGGAGTAAGCACAGTATGAAACTCATACTATGAATGTTTACCGCTATTACGTTGGTGACGCCCCTGACCACATTTGCCGTAATGCTGAAAGCGATGCAACCTTGTAATTTACCGTAATTTCCAGACTATAAGTTGCGGTTTTTTTCATACTTTGGGTGGGGGGGCGACTTATACTCAGGAGCGACTTATATATGGTTTTTTTTCACAAATTTTTACTTGATCATTAAGACATCACTTAAAAGTATAGTTGACCACTTCCCATGTTATTTTTAGTATAGTTGATCACTTAGCATGCTTTTATATCTTTATCTTGAACATATTCAAAACATAAAAAATAGAGAAAACATCAAATAAAGCAATTAACACTTTAAAGCACCATATCCAAGCCCACTGTCTGTTTGCTCCTCTTATATTTATTATTATTATTTATTATTATTTGTTTATTTATCATTTATTCAACACTCTTATTTATTCATTGTTTATGCCTTCTTGGGGTTTTTTGTGTTGCTTGTATGGATATGTGTACTATCTCACCGAGGGATAGTGGGAACGTAATTTCAATTTCTTTGTGTGTCTTGGTATATGAAAAAAAAAATCGACAATAAAGCAGAGTTTGTCTTTGATAAAACAACCAAATAAACAAAACAAAAAACTACATCTGAAAAAAAATATATTTTCAGACGAAACTGGATGAGGGCGCTTTAAATTTCACCGTTGGCCGTGACTCATCAACTGGGTGGGCTTAAGAAAAATGGCACCAAAAAGAAAGTCATATTTTGCAAGTTACAAACTTCAAGTTGTAAAATTTGCCGCTGAAAACAGTAATCGAGCAGCAGAAAGAAAGTTTGGAGAACCGTGATGTACCAATGGATTACTATTTCAAGTGACGTCATGGGCACCGCGCGGCGCGACCCACGTAAGGACGACCGGCGTCATTAGCGGTGATCATTTCTAAGTGACACGGAGGACAAAGCGTTTAAAGGAATTAAGGATTTGGAGTGACATAGAAGGTTTGAAAAACTATTATGGCTTTTACGCACGCCCGGTCCTACTCTACTGAGTCGGGGGCCGGCGCTCGGTCGAGTGGCTGTCCGCGAACGGTGCATGGGGCTCGGACATGGCCATTACGCACGCCCGGTCCTCTGCCATGGAGCTATCGTCTCTGGAAGTCCACGCCGCCACACGCTTGGAAGTTTGTTTTGTGGAATAAAGAGCCGTTTACCAAACCCACGTCTATCCTTGTACTTTGTTAACGCTACAATATAGTTATATAGTAGATCTGTGGAATAAAGACGAGGCTGACGTCAGGGCGCACGCGCGGCGATGTTGACAAAGGACGAGGAATTTGATCGATGGATTTAATGGATTTAAAGTGCACGGATGGTTTGATAATATTATTGCTTATATTATAGTTATTTGAAATATAGTTTATCTATCGTTATATGAGCCTGTGGAATATTTTGAAGTGCAAGCGCCCTCAGCCGCGCGCAGCCATTGTTGACAAAGAACGATAGATGGATTTAATGAATTGGAGGGACACCGATGGTTTTATAAACATGTTATTTGTGTAATGGTTGTCCTAAATCACTCTATATGTTACGTCAGGCCCGTTCTCAGCTCCTCATTTGTGTTTGTCACGTTAGCACACCTATCGTTTAGCCTGTTGCTATCGTATCGAATGATTGTTGGATTTAATGAATTGGAGTGACACCAATGGTTTTATAAACATGTTATTCATGTAATAGTTGTCCTTAATCACTCTATATGTTACATCAGGCCCGTTCTCAGCTCTTTGTTTGTGTTTGTCACGTTAGCATCCCTATCGTTTTGCCTGTTGTTGCTATCGTTTAGCCTGTTGTTGCTCGTTCATGACTGTTTTTGGTGTGGGATTTTGTCGAATAAATTGCCCCCCAAAATGCGACTTATACTCCGGAGCGACTTATATATGTTTTTTTTCACTTTTTGGGGCATTTTATGGCTGGTGCGACTTATACTCCGGAGCGACTTATAGTCCGGAAAATACGGTACTAGTCGTACTGAAACATTTTGGTAGAGCGCTGTGTACAACCAGTATGGATCAACAAATTCACCAATTGATCCATAAATAATGCGCCCCGTATTATATTATAAGGCGCACTGTGTTTTTTTGAGTAAATTAAAGGCTTTTAAGTGTGCCTAATAGTGAAGAAAATACGCTATATATATATTTAAAAGAAAAAAAAATCACATGGTAGGGTAAATGAGGGTCAAAAAGTGGATGGGAGGGTCAGAAAGTGGATGGGAGGGACAGCTAATTTTCCCTCAAGCATCTCGTGGGTCATTACGTGGGTCTTCATGAAATGCTTGAGTGAGGCAGCTGGAGTACTGCATGGGCCCAATGCCGCACGTCCAGTAACTAATTGCTACTAGCTGCTAGTAGCACATCATTCAACTCGCTATCGGTTCACTTCATGCAGCATACCACCACAGAGAAGATGCATTTTTGGGTCGTTAACTGCACAACGTACTGGTAGAAATGAGCCAAGATTATTTGACCAAGTAACAAAAAAAGTCCTTGAGGGCTGCTTTCCTGCAGGTTTTAGATATCTACCTCCTCCAATATACATGAATCAAATGAATCGGCAAGCTCTGAAGAAACCAAATAACAATCCTGATCTTTTGAATCAGGTGTGTTGGAGGAAAGAAACATCATAAACATGCAATATAGCGGCCCTTGAGGATTGGATTTGGACACAGATGGAGAAGGTGTTCAATCGTTTTTAGTTTGCGTAGGTTTTCAGCAGTTATGTATATAATAATAGAATATTAAGAATATAGAATATAGAATATTAAGTATCTAGAAAAATGTCACAAAACTGACAAGGTCTTTAAAAAGGCCAGTGAAAAAACTATTCAAAAAGTTATGCAAACTTCATAAAATGTACCAACTTGTTTAGCATAAAACCGCAGACAGTTCACTGTTAACTTTTTATATTATTTCACACCAAAGTCAGTCAGAATCATAGCAATGCAAAAAAATCTCAAATTTAGGTGTGAATGCCCATAACAAGACTGCAGACAAGTTCGACAACATGGGACATCTGGGCCATTATCTTTAGTGCAATGCAAGCTCTGATTTGAATTAATTTCATTCAATGCCCATCCGACATCCATTCCAATAAACTTAGCTAAAGTAGCCTGGAAACTAGAACAATCTGTGAAGTTTATTTGCCCTCGCAGATGGGTCCGTCATCCTGCTCAGACTGATTTATATTGTGTTTGGAACATTCTTTTAGTGAAAAGGCCAAAAAGGGACTCAAAACTTGGTCAGGCTGTAAACTTGAACATGATGTCACATTTTACCATCTGCTTAGAGGTGGTGAACAGAAACCCTGTTTTCCTCTAAATTATCTCACTGCAGTGACTTGATTCATTTGCTGGAAACTTTTATTAACCCTTACCTTGCATTATAGGGATTTAAAGTTTGCTATGGTCCCCAGTGTGCATGTGTAAACACACTGACACGCACACCAAACAAAGGCTAATTCATCTGGCAGCAAAGATGGAACAGGAATGCTACGGAAATTGCTGAGGAAACCATTTGGCAGCACACCCGAGGCTGACAAGTATGTCAATGTTTGCATGTGTGCATGTGTAATACCTGGCCAGAGAAGGGGGGTCGGTTTCCTGACCAAGCAACTTGGCCTGGGTTGATCTGTCTTGATATCTGAGCTAGATTCTGATTGGATGAACTTGATGGCTGGATGTCATTAACACCTGGGACATGGATCACAGAGGAACTAGAAAGAGAGGTACACACAGACATGTACACAGCGCGCTACAAGAACTGAAAATGACAAAAAGATAGTGACTATGACATGTACCTGAAACTTTTTCCAGCGTGGCCCTGCTGGAACGGAGAACTCTGAGAGTAAAGCTGCTGTCCTCCCGCTGTAGAGGAGGGAACCATCATCTTCTTATCACCCGCTATGCACATACACAGAAACACCAGATTAAAATTAAAGTTAATAACATGGCAGAGAAAAATATTGCGTTGTATGGGTGATAGAGTCATAAGCTGAGTAAGCAGCAATTAGCAAGTTTAAATCCGCTAAATACAAAGTTTGTTCAGATGAATTAAGATGAAATAGGATAAACAAAATGGCAACCTTCAGGGCTTTATCCGTTTTAAAATATAAGAAGTAACTGCAAAGCAATATTTCATGTGGGGGTCTAACTGTGTCTGAGTATGACATACATCCAGAGATGCTGCTGTAAATCTCAGCAAAGCGGGAATCTCTCTCCTGGGAAAAAAGAGCTTCTGGCTTGTCAATGCTCTTTCCTGCCTCATGCACTCCACTGCTCACACTGGCTACAGGAACCTGGCAGTTGGGATGAGATGATAGGAGGATTTCAAATTTGAGTAACAAAGACTCCACATCAGATTCCTATTAAATGGTATTTGAGCAATTAAAATTTACTCAAAAAAACCCATCTCTGCCTTACCAGCTTGGGTAATTTATGAATTTAGAATTTGTTTACCTGGGAAAGATCGTAAGCGGTAAGACCGTCCCTCTGGTGAACTTCCAACTCTGCCTGTTGCTGCTGAAGTTGCCTGGAAAGAAACATAAAAATATCATAAGAAATGAGTAGATGATCTGCAAGACAAATGTTACATTTTTTAAAAATATCTTTTTATAGCTATATGTTTGGCTTTATGTTCAACTGATGCTACAGTTTCGGAATTTTTAATGAAACCAAATTTCAGTGTTACCTAAATTGTCATCTCAGTGCATTGTACAGTGTATCAATACAGGTCTTAACGGCTTCTTGCATCAAAGACTCAGCAATAAAATGCCAAGTAGCAATGGCCAAAATCTTCAGGCCATTGCTCTAAATCAGGGATCATGAACCGGTGGTCCGCGGCCCTCTAGTGGTCCATGGCGGTGTTGTAGGTGGTCCGCAAAATTGGAAATGGAAAATAATTGTAACATTTTTAAAACTAATATTGATTTATTATTTAGACTTGACTTATTTTCCAGCTGATTTTGTGAATTATTCACTCATCATTATTGTAGTAAATGTCGCTTGAGATTCCCAAAATAGACATACAGATGCAATTAAATAGCTTCTTCTTCTTGTGTCTGGAGGTTAGGTCTTCACACAGCGTTTCCTGTGGTTGGTGAGTCCAACCCGTGAGAGGCAGACACGGCCGCAGATGTCACAGGTGTGGGCTGGATCCGGTAATGGTGAGGGCATGGTGGCTTGCTGCTTCCTCAACTTCCTTTTCGTTTCTCGGTGTTGAGCCAGGGTGGTTTTGTGGGTCTGCAGCCCGTTTCGGAGAGCCTGCTGCCATTTGTGACGATCCTGAGCGATGTCTTCCCAGGTGGCTGGGTTGATGTTGAAGGATTTGAGGTCTTGTTTGCAGACATTCTTGTAGCGGAGCAGTGGGCGGCCTACTTGCCTTTTGCCTGATTTTAGCTCTGCATATAGGATGTCCTCTGGCATACGACCATCTTCCATCCGACAGACATGGCCCAGCCAACGGAGACGCCGTTGCTTCAGCAGGAAGAGCATAGTCTGTGATCCTGTCCTGCCAGGTGATGCCCAGTATGCGTCTCAGGCAACGCAGATGGAAAGAGTTCAGCCTTCTCTCTTGGTGTGAGTAAAGAGTCCAGCCTTCGCTGCCATTCAAGAGTGTACTGACGACACAGGCCCTGTACACTTGTACCTTTGTATGGATGGTGAGCTTGCTGTTCTGCCATACTCAGGATGTCAGTTTTCCAAAAGTAGAAGCTGCCTTCCCAATCCAGCTGCTGACCTCAGCATCGAGTGACAAATTGCAGGTGATGGTAGACCCAAGATAGGTAAAGCTGCTTACAGTTTCCAGTGTGTAGTTGTTGATGGCGATGGAGGGTGGGACAGTGGTCCCCTGGCCCATTGTCTTGGATTTGTTTCGGCTGATGGTCAGGTTGAAGCCCTGATATCCTTGGCTCTACCGGTCGAGGAGAATCTGCAGGTGTTTCTTGGTGTGTGTTGCCGATGCTGCATCATCATCAAACAACATGTCCCGAATGGTGAGTGGTCTGACCTTGGTTTTTGCGCTCAGTCGGGAGAGGTTGAATAATTTGCCGTCTGTCCTGGTGTGTAAATAGACTCCCTCAGTTGATGTTCCGAAGGCTTGGCGCAGGAGGAGAGAGAAGAATATCCCAAACAGAGTGGGTGTCAGCACGCATCCCTGTTTGACACCACAGCAGATGTTAAAGGGTTCAGAAGTGCATCCGTCGGACTGAACAGTAGTACCTTTCATGTCAGTGTGGAAGGACTGGGGGATGCTGAGGAGGTTTGGGGGGCAACCTATCCGTTCCACCAGTTGGAAAAGGCCGCTCCTGCTCACCAGGTCGAAAACCTTGGTAAGGTCGACGAAGGCCATGTAGAGAGGTTTATGTTGCTCTCTGCACTTCTCCTGCAGCTGTCTCAGGGTGAAGATCATATCCAGAGTTGATCTTCCTGCTCTGAACCCTGCCTGTGACTGTGGGTAGAGCTTCTCTGCGAGGACTTGGAGTCTATTTAGTGCAACTCGAGCAAAGAGCTTACCGGTAATGCTGAGTAGGGAGATGCCGTGGTAGTTGTTACAGTCACTCCTGTCCCCCTAGTTTTTGTACAAAGTGACGATGTTAGCATTTCTCATGTCCGGTGGGACAGAGCCTTCTTTCCAGCACAGGCATATGAGCCTGTGTAGTCTATGCAGAAGAGCAGGCATCTTACACTTGAGGACTTCGGCTGTCATCCCATCGGTGCCTGGAGCTTTTCCGCTGGTCAGGCTGTTAATTGCTTTGTTTAGCTCGTCAGTCGTTGGTTCCATGTCGAGCTCTTTCATAACAGGTAGACATGTAGATGCCCTACATGCTTGAGGGCTGCATCAGAGACACTGTTGTCCCTGGCATAGAGCTCTGAGTAGTGTTCCACCCAGCGGTCCAGCTGTCAGCAGCTGATTGAATGTTGCTGCAGAGCTGCAGCCAATAGTCGTTGGCACAACGTCTCGAGGCTTGTTGAAGTTTCCCCCTAGGAGATCGGAGGGCCTGTAGAGTTTTGGTGTTTGGAGTATGCTTGTAATTTGTGAGGGCGATGCGTTTTTCTTCGAGGATTGGTGCCAATATTGTTAAATTGTCATCGAACCAGTCATTTGGTTTTCTCTGCTTTTTGCCAAAGACTGACAGGGCCGTGCTGTGTATGGCATCCCTCAAGCTATCCCAGGACTGCTGCGCACAGATAGACAGGGGTGGGTCGGGAAGGGAATCCTCTAAGGCACAGAGGAAGGCTGTAGCTTTGGTTGGGCCAGTTGTTTTGCTGCTGTCAATGCGGGGGGCTCCCTTTGGTTTGGATCTGTGTAGATTTTTTGCCTGTAGCTTGACTCAACAGAGCACAAGGGAGTGGTCTGTGTCGCAAACTGCACTGTGGAGACTGCGTGTATAAGGATGCCTCTGACATCAGACGTGCATGTTATGATCAGGTCTAACTGGTGCCAGTGACCTGAGCGTGGATGTCTCTAAGAGACTTTGTGGATGCGTTTGGTCTGGAAGTATGTGTTGGTGATGCAGAGGTGGTGATATGTGCAGAACTCCAGAAGTCGCTGCCCATTTTTGTTCAGTTTACCGATGCCATGATGTCCCAAGCAGGATGGCCAGGAGTCACGATCGGCTCTGACTCTTGCATTAAAGTCACCAACTAGGTAGAGCTGTTCACGGCTGGGGATGTTTTTTAGAGTCGCTTCGAGTTCTTCATAAAACCTGTCTTTTATTTCTTGGGGGGAGCTAAGTGTTGGAGCGTACACACTCACTCGGTGGACAGGTCCCATGGATGTATTGAGGCAGAGAGCCACCTGTGGTACCATTGCTTCCAGGAGTGTGTTCCTGACAGCGAACCCTACTCCGTATTCCCTGGTTTCCTCAGGGGGCTTCCCCCGCCAGAAAAAGGTATAGTCCTTTTCCTTAAGTGAGCCAGATCCATGGAGTCGTGTTTCCTGGAGGGTCGAGATGTAAATTCTGCGCTTTGGGAGTTCGTTGTTTATAACTGCAGTTTTACAGACATTACTAATCTCTTGTAGGTTGTCACTGAGCCCGCTTGTCATAGTCCTGACATTCCAGCGTAATGCTGGAATCTTCGGTAATTTCTTTGTGTTGCTTGGTGCGTGAATTTACAGCCCACTTGTTAGAATCCCTGAGCATTACATTGTATTACATAAATTGTTAATCAACTAACACGCACGCACGCACACACACAAACACACTCACATACATGTTTACAATTTGAACTGGACAGTTTTCATCCATCCATCCATCCATCCATCCATCCATCCATCCATCCATCCATCCATCCATCCATCCATCCATCCATGTAAATATGTATATGTATACATATATATATATATGAGATGTTTATATAATCAGAATAGATAGAATATTAAGCATATTCATATATTATAGCATATTAGTTTGTATAAAGTTGATATAAATAACTAACAAGAGACCACCTTGCAGTTGGATCACAGATGCAGTAGTAGGCAACATGTTGACACCATGTGTTCCAAATAGAAAAAGCAAAAAAATGTTGAAACCATGTGTTACAAATAGAAAAAACTGCAAAAATAAAAATAGACCACAGGCCTCATTATGAAAACATGCTGCAAAACTGTTAACACATTGTTCTCCAGAGGCAACTGTGCTAGTTTCTTGAGTTTGTTTTAAAAAAATTGACTTTGTGTAGTGTTTTCTGCTTGCTTCACCATTCTGTTCATGTTCTGCAAATGAAGATGTCTCATGCTTCATTTATGTTGGCAGTTTTCAGGGCCACCTTACATAAGACAAAAATTAATTTAATAGTATGGCTTCTTGAATACAAGCCAAAACATGGTCAGCGAGCCAGAGCGACCATGACCTAAAATGTTCGGTCCAAATGGTTTGTTTCTGGCATTCCTGAACGATTATATCTGCAACAATGTGTCAAATGGGAAGCCAAAGTGACCTTGTCCAACCAAAAAGTTCATTCATGGTTTCAAGTGGAGTCAACATCACTACCTATTAATAGCAACATTTACTTGTTCTGTTCATCTGTTCATCTGTTCATTTATCCAGCTTTGGTTGCTGGGTTCGAATAAATTCTTTAAAACAAAACAAAGTATGAAACTTGGTCATTTGAATATACTGTATATGTGAAGGTGTACTTTATAAGTCTATAAGTCCGCAGCCAAGCTAAGCACTTTTCTCTATTGATGCAAAAACACAGGTATTTCCTTTTCTGGTTAAGTGAGTGATGGTTCCTGATGCTGTCAGAATATGCTGGATGGCAGGTGGGGGTATCCAACAAACTATTTCCTGCCCAGCACCTGTTCTTGTTGTTGTTGTTTTTTACAGCCAAAAACAAGGGTCACGGGTGTGCTGGAGTCTATCCCAGCAGTCTTTGGGCAGTAGGTGGGTACACCCTGAAATGGTCGCCAGCACCAACCCTGCTATTTCATTTTCAATTCGTTACGTTTGAATTGTGAATTGAAGTTCTACTGTGTACTATATATGGCTGTGTATTTTTTTGTCTTTCTTTAGTGACCACCCCAAGGGGACATAACCCTCCAGAGACTTAATGGAGAGATGCCACGCTTACGGTTTAGAACCCAAGAAGCCTTTTGAAGAGATAAACATGAGTCCCGTTGCGT
This sequence comes from Syngnathus floridae, assembly GCF_059516105.1. NCBI lineage: Eukaryota > Metazoa > Chordata > Actinopteri > Syngnathiformes > Syngnathidae > Syngnathus > Syngnathus floridae. Next base: position 3,002,159 of record NC_142415.1, read on the forward strand.
CATTGAAACCTTTGCAAATTCCACTATACAGGAGTTTTACTTTTTGAATTGCACTACCGTATTTTCCGCACCATAAGGCACACTTAAAAGCCTTTAATTTTCTCAAAAATCGAAGGTATGCGTTTTAATAAAGTGTGCCTTTTGTGTGGACCGAATTCGAAAATCTGTAAACGTGTAAATAAACACCAAATAATCATTTGTCCTTGATTATATGACTTTTGAGATCGTCTGGAGCCAAAATCGTGATTGTGATTAAAATTTGATTAGATGAGCAGCCTCAGACGACAGGGTAAAAGAATCTTAAAGTATCATTATTGCAGAAAACTGTGATTGACCCATTTACTGACAAGTTAGAGTTGCAGAGCGGACTTAAAACAACATTGTTTTTTTATATCACTTGATGGTGTGTGTATGAGTAACTTACTTAACATTGGTATTGGTACAGATGATGTATTCAATCTCATCAGAGTAGGGGTTCTGGAAGGTGAAGCTGCTGGTTCGGATCAACATCCACTCTCTGTTTTTCATGCGGAAACGGTACATCACAGATAGTACCTGACCCTTTAGCTTCACTACCTGCAGAGAAACAATATTTAATAGTTTTAATTCCTGATAGTTGGGTCCCATTATACACCGTTGCACAAAAGGTTGTGGACCATTCCAAATAAATAGAAATATCAGCTTGTGTTTCTCCTGAGTACAAACATTCCTTCAAATTTGGTTGAAAACCGTTTTAGGCTAAAGCTATTACCGTATTTTCTGGACTATAAGTCGCTCCGGAGTATAAGTCGCACCAGCCATAAAATGCCCCCAAAAGTGAAAAAAAAAATATATATATAAGTCGCTCCGGAGTATAAGTCGCATTTTGGGGGGCAATTTATTCGACAAAATCCCACACCAAAAACAGTCATGAACGAGCAACAACAGGCTAAACGATAGCAACAACAGGCTAAACGATAGGTATGCTAACGTGACAAACACAAACAAAGAGCTGAGAACGGGCCTGACGTAACATATAGAGTGATTTAGGACAACTATTACATAAATAACATGTTTATAAAACCATCGGTGTCACTCCAATTCATTAAATCCCTCGATCGTTCGATAGGTAAACGATAGGTATGCTAACGTGACAAACACAAACGAAGAGCTGAGAATGGGCCTGACGTAACATATAGAGTTATTAAAGAAAACAATGACATGAATAATACGTTTATAAAATCATCGGTGTCACTCCAATTCATTAAATCCATCGGTGTCACTCCAATTCATTAAATCCATTGCTCGTTCTTTGTCAACAATGGGTTGCACTTCGAAATATTCCACAGGCTCATATAACGATAGATAAACTATATTTCAAATAACTATAATATAAGCAATAATATTATCAAACCATCCATGCACTTTAAATCCATGACATCCATCGATCAAATTCCTCATCCTTTGTCAACATCACAGCACGTGCGCCCTGATGTCAGCCTCGTCTTTATTCCACAGATCTAGTATATAACTACGTATATTGTAGCGTTAACAAAGTACAAGGATAGACGTGGGTTTGGTAAATGGCTCTTTATTAAACAAAACAAACTTCCAAGCGTGTGGCGGCGTGGACTTCCAGACATGAGAGCTCCATGGCATAGGACCGGGCGTGCATAATGGCCATGTTCGAGCCCCATGCATCGTTCGCGGACAGCCACTCGGCCGAGCGCCGGCCCCCGACTCAGTAGAGTAGGACTGGGCGTGCGTAAAAGCCATAATAGTTTTTCAAACCTTCTATGTCACTCCAAATCCTTAATTCCTTCAAACTCTTTGTCCTCCGTGTCACTTAGAAATGATCACCGCTAATGATGCCGGTAGTCCTTACATGGGTACGTTTGTCCTTTATGTAAACAACCGCCGCGCCGTGCCACTGACGTCACTTGAAATAGTAATCCATTGGTACATCACGGTTCTCCAAACTTTCTTTCTGCTGCTCGATTACTGTTTTCAGCTGCATATTTTACAACTTGAAGTTTGTAACCTGCAAAATATGAGTTTCTTTTTGGTGCCATTTTTCTTAAGCCCACCCAGTTGATGAGTCACGGCCAACGGTGAAATTTACAGCGCCCTCATCCAGTTTCGCCTGAAAATATAATTTTTTTCAGATGTAGTTTTTTGTTTTGTTTATTTGGTTGTTTTATCAAAGTCAAAGTTTGCTTTATTGTCATTTTTTTTTCATATACCAAGACACACAAAGAGATTGAAATTCCATTCCCACTATCCCTCGGTGAGATAGTACACATATGCATACAAGCAACACAAAAAAAAACCAAGAAGGCACAAACAATGAATAAATAAGAGTGTTGAACAAATGATAAATAAACAAATAATAATAAATAATAATAATAAATATAAGAGGAGCAAAAATGGAGCAAGTGTACATACAGCAGATAGTGGACTTGGATATGGTGCTTTAAAGTGTTAATTGCTTTATTTGAAGTTTTCTCTATTTTTTATGTTTTGAATATGTTCAAGATAAAGATATAAAAGCATGTGAAGTGATCAACTATACTAAAAATAACATGGGAAGTGGTGAACTATACTTGTAAGTAAGTGACGTCTTAATGATCAAGTAAAAATTTGTGAAAAAAACCATATATAAGTCGCTCCTATGTATAAGTCGCCCCCCCACCCAAACTATGAAAAAAACGCGACTTATAGTCCGGAAATTACGGTACATACAGGATTTAAGCAGTAAACGGACAACACGGTAAATGTTTTATTTTAAATAGCGCCTCAATAATTTAGGCATAATTTCATTAACACATAAGAGCCAAGTTGTGTCACTCAAGTGCCCCACCTGTGGCCTGCACTGTGTAGTGTGCTGTCCCTATGAGGAGTTGTCTTTCTCTTTTACTTGGACTCTAATTGCAAAAAAATGGGCTGTGGGCTAGAATTAGGCCGTCAAGCAAACTAATCATTTCGGTGGGAATTGAACACATTAACTATAATTATTGAGTCACGTTAACTATGTGAGCTAATTTTGTCCACTGGATGGAGCGCCGTCAACAATTTAAAATGGCTACTTAACACTAGAGGCATTGCAACAAGGTAGACAATAAGCCACTTGCAGATCTCGGGGTTGTGCGGTACATTATTGAAACGGTAATTTTTTGGCTACCAAATGGTATTCAAAACTGATAAAAAGCAACATAGAAAGCTGCATTTTAACTGCTGGAAAATTGTGTTTTTATCTATTTTAAACATCCATATCCTGTCATTTTGATACTTTGTAGATTGACTGGCCTCTGATGGGACATGACAGTAGTAAGGATTACCGTATTTGCCGGTGTACAGGTCGACTCGGTGTATAAGTCGACCCCCTAAAATTCGACGGAAATTTACGATTTTATGATATATCCTTTGTATAAGTCGAGCTCAATTGTTGCATTATATTAAACTTCAAAATTCAATATGCGAAATTTATTGACGAAATGTGTTCAAATTCCGGGAGGCCGTGCGCATACGGCCGGAAATAGCTCCAAGCCGAGCGGATCGGCACTTTATAAGCACCGCGGAGGAGATCGCGGCGCCTCATTGGACTTCCAGCGGCCGGCGAGCTCGCGCACCCGCCCGGCACATCCGGGAGGCCGTGCGCACGAGCCAAGTGGCCGAAAATAGCTCCCGCCGAGCGGATCGGCTGTTTATAAGCACCGCGGAGGTGGTCGCGGCGGCTCATTCGACTTCCAGCGGCCGGCGAGCTCGCGCACCCGCCCGGCACATCCGGGAGGCCGTGCGCACGAGCCAAGTGGCCGAAAATAGCCCCCGCCGAGCGGATCGGCTGTTTATAAGCACCGCGGAGGTGCTCGCGGCGCCTCATTCGACTTCCAGCGGCCGGCGAGCTCGCGCACCCGCCCGGCACATCCGGGAGGCCGTGCGCACGAGCCAAGTGGCCGAAAATAGCCCCCGCCGAGCGGATCGGCTGTTTATAAGCACCGCGGAGGTGCTCGCGGCGTCTCATTCGACTTCCAGCGGCCGGCGAGCTCGCGCACCCGCCCGGCACATCCGGGAGGCCGTGCGCACGAGCCAAGTGGCCGAAAATAGCCCCCGCCGAGCGGATCGGCTGTTTATAAGCACCGCGGAGGTGCTCGCGGCGCCTCATTCGACTTCCAGCGGGCCGCGCACTCGCGCACGCCGCCCGGTTCAAATTTTCTAAGTGCAACGCACAATGAGATGCATGAGAAACGGCCTTGGTTACCATCACATTTGAAGCGATGAATACGAAGTTAAATTTTATGACTTGGTGTATAAGTCGAGGTCGATTTTTTTCGGTCGATTTTGGATCGAAAAAGGTCGACCAATACACCGGCAAATACGGTAATTAAATTGTTAATGACAAATGGTTGGCTATATGCACCGTACCAGGACCGCGGAGCAACACTGGGATGTGAGGGAAAGACCTTAAGGTGTAAGCCCATTTCCTTAGTGAGGGATCAAGGGGCTGGATGGAGGTTTTGAGAAAGCATCTCTGAAGCATGGTCCTTGGACAGCAAGCACGTAACTAATGGCATGTGTTGCACAAGATAATTCACATAAAATGTTTTGGAGAAATATATGTTTGTATAAATTGCTAGTTTTGTAATGCTCTCCAACAGTACCAGCAAAACACAAGTAGCCTGAATAAACATACTTTTTGTATACTGTACGTGATATGAGTGAATTGATCTGAAGCTAGGCAATGCAACAGCAATTCAATCGCCAATTAAAATTGCTGCAGTAATTGATAGCATGGACAATTGCATGAACAGTTGCTGCTGGTGGGTTGGACAGTTTTGCCCATGGTGCACATGCGAGTAATTTTAAATAAATGTGTAATACTTGACAGTAAATATCATGTTGGAAGGAAAGTCTACCTTTTTTTCTTTTTAATGCAGAATATCTAGGTACTGGTAAACATCTCTAATTTTCATCCATCCATCCATTTTCTATACCGCTTGTCCTCACGGGGGTCGTGGGCGTGCTGGAGCCCATCCCAGCAGTCATCGGGCAGTAGGTGGGGGACACCCTGAACTGGTTGCCAGCCGATCGCAGGGCACACAGAGACAAACAACCATCTGCACTCGCACACCTGGGGCAATTTGGAGCGCTTAATCGGCCTACCAAGCATGTTTTTGGAATGTGGGAGGAAACCGGAGTGCTCGGAGAAAACCCATGCGGGCACGGGGAGAACATGCAAACGCCACACGGAGAGGGCTGGAGGTGGAATCGAACCCGGACCCTCTTGCTTTTTCAAACCTTTATGGCAAAAAATAAACGTCACTTTATTCTTGACCTCCTAACTTTGCCTGGGGAGGGGGGAAACTTATAATTTTCTAAACTTGCTAAAACTATCCCAGAGAAGACACACAAAAAGTCAGAGTAATAAAATATTGTTTGCTTCCACGTACTACTACTTGCAATGTGCTCACGTACTCTGCATTACTTTTTGGTCCAATTACGTTTTACCGACTGTGTGAGTGATCATTGAACGCACCTCGCGCACGTTAAACTTAAAGTCCCAATGATCATCGTCACACACACATCTGGGTGTGGTGAAATTTGTCCTCTGCATTCAACCCATCCCCATGTGATTTTGATCCATCCCCTGGGGGAGAGGGGAGCAGTGAGCAGCAGCGGTGCCGCGCTCGGGAATCATTTGGTGATCTAACCCCCCAATTCCAACCCTTAATGCTGAGTGCCAAGCAGGGAGGCAATGGGTCCCATTTTTATAGTCTTTGGTATGACCCGGCCGAGGTTTGAACCCACAACCTTCCAGCCTCAGGGCGGACACTCTACTACTAGGCCACTGAGCTGGTGAGTTAGAACTTAAAATAAGAAAAGAAAAGAAAAGAAAACGAACCTAGCTTCTAAAGATGGAAATTGACAAGCACAAAAGGGTTTTAATGTTTTTATTGAAAACAAGCTGGTACTGTCTGCCACACGGCAAAGGCTTCCGCCTTTCACTCAATGCATGCATACTCCTGCAGCATGGGATACCTTTTTTGGCACAATACCGGCTAAACTCGGTCATGAGCTCGATGATACGCATGCCTTTGCCATGCTCCTTTATGATTTCGAGTTTCAAATCGACAGTCTTAGGAGACATACTAATCTGTCCATCCATCCATCTTCTTCCGCTTGTCCGGGGTCGGGTCGCGGGGGCAGCAGTTTTAGGAGGGACTCCCAGACTTCCCACTCCCCAGCCACTTCATCCAGCTCATCCCGGCGGATCCCAAGGCGTTCCCAGGCTAGCTGAGAGACATAGTCATTCCAGCGCGTCCTGGGTCGTCCCCAGGGTCTCCTACCGGTGGGACATGCCCGGAACACCTCCCAAGGGAGGCGTCTAGGAGGCCTTATCTGGCTCCTCTCAACATGGAAGAGTAGCGACTCTACTCCGAGTCTCTCCTGGATGACCGAGCTTCTCACCCTATCTCTAATGGAGAGCCCGAACATCCTGCGGAGAAAACTCATTTCGGCCGCTTGTATCCAGGATCTTGTTCTTTTGGTCACGACCCATAGCTCGTGACCATAGGTGAGGGTAGGAGCATAAATCAACCGGTAAATTGAGAGCTTTGCCTTTTGGCTCAGCTCTCTCTTCACCACAACGGACCGGTACAGGGTCCGCATTACTGCCGATGCTGCACTGATCCACCTGTCGATCTCGCACTCCATCCTCCCCTCACTCATGAACAAGACTCCAAGATACTTGAACTCCTCCACTTGGGGCAGGATCTCATCCCCAATCCGGAGAGGGCATTCCACCCTTTTCCGATCGAGGACCATGGACTCGGATTTGGAGGTGCTGACCCTCATCCCGACCGCTTCACACTCGGCTGCGAACCATTCCAACGAGAGCTGGAAATCACGACCTGAAGAAGCCAACAGCACCACGTCGTCTGCAAAAAGCAGAGACGCCATGCTGAGGTCCCCAAACCGGACCCCCTCAACGCATCGGCTGCGCCTAGAAATTCTGTCTGTAAAAAGTATGAACAAAATCAGTGACAAAGGGCAGCCTTGGCGGAATCCAACCCTCACTGGGAACGAATCCGACTTACTGCCGGAAATGCGGACCTGACTCTGGCATCGGTGATACAGGGACCGAACCGCCCTTATCAGTTGGCTTGGCACCCCGTACTCCCGAAGCTCCCTCCACAGAACCTCCCGAGGGACACGGTCGAACGCCTTCTCCAAGTCAACAAAACACATGTGGACTGGTTGGGCGAACTCCCATGCACCCTTGAGGATCCTGCCGAGGGTGTAGAGCTGGTCCACTGTTCCACGGCCAGGACGAAAGCCACACTGCTCCTCCTGAATCCGAGGTTCGACCTCCCGACGGACCCTCTTCTCCAGCACCCCTGAATAGACCTTACTGGGGAGGCTGAGGAGTGTGATTCACCTGTAATTGGAACACACCCTCCGGTCCCCCTTCTTAAAGAGGGGAACCACCACCACAGTCTGCCAATCCAGAGGCACTGTCCCCGATGTCCACGCAATGTTGTAGAGGTGTGTCAGACATGACAGCCCCACAACATCCAGAGCCTTTAAGAACTCCGGGCCGACCTCATCCACCCCCGGGGCCTTGCCACCGAGGAGTTTTTTAACTACCTCAGTGACTTCGACCCCAGAGATTGGAGAATCCGCCTCAGAGTCTCCAGCCCCAGATTCCTCAATGGAAGGCGTGTAGATGGAATTGAGGAGGTCTTCGAAGTATTCTCCCCACCGACTCACGACGTCCCGAGTCGAGGTCAGCAGCACGCCATCCCCACTGTAAACAGTGTTGATGTTGCACTGCTTCCCCCTCCTGAGACGCCGGATGGTGGACCAGAATTTCCTCGAAGCCGTCCGGAAGTCATTCTCCATGGCCTCACCAAACTTTTCCCACGCCCGGGTTTTTGCCTCAGCAACCGCCGAAGCCGCGTTCCGTTTGCCCATTCGGTACCTGTCAGCTGCCTCTGGAGTCCCGCAGGCCAAAACGGCCCGATAGGACTCCTTCTTCAGCTTGACGGCATCCCTTACCGCCGGTGTCCACCTGTGGGTTTGGGGATTGCCGCCACGACAGGCACCAACGACCTTACGGCCGCAGCTTCGGTCGGCCGCCTCAACAATGGAGGCGCGGAACATGGTCCACTCAGACTCAATGTCCCCCGCCTCTCCCGGGACGTGGGAAAAGCTCTGCCGGAGGTGGGAGTTGAAGCTCTTCCTGACAGGAGATTCTGCCAGACGTTCCCAGCAGACCCTCAGAGCGTTTGGGTCTGCCAGGTCGGACCGGCATCTTCCCCCACCATCGGAGCCAACCCACCACCAGGTGGTGATCAGTTGACAGCTCCGCCCCTCTCTTCACCCAAGTGTCCAAAACATGCAGCCGCAAATCCGATAACATACTCAACTACACTATATTTGTTTTTACACTGCTAATGAGCAGAGACGAACAGGGAATGGCAGAGCAAAGTAGAGAAGGCGGGGGAAGGGGGGTAGCTGGTGCTTTAGTTCGGAAGTCAAAAATTGGTTCGGAGTTAAAAAAAAAAAAAAAAAACGCAAAAAAATGGCGAGGCTCCGGTTTGTATCTCGAAAAGTTTGTAAGTAGAGACATTCATAAGTAGAGGTACCACTGTATAGTCTTATTTTGTCATTTATTTCTAGTGTTTTTTTTTTGCCTTTTAAATGTCCGATTCATGCTGAACTATGTAGTTAACTGAAATGGAAGGTCTGTAGGTTGTAGATATGTGATGTGTTCATGAATCAAAATCGAGTTTGCTGAACAGTTTTATTTTGAAATATATCGGCTCCACCTTGTTCGCAGATGCCCGATTTCCTGTCTGAGCCATGTAATTTCAGCTTCATGAAAATACACATGCAGTATCCGAAAGAAATAGAAGGCTTGCCGAAGGCTTGTGAATGACGCAGCCAATGTGAATTAACTTGTCGACTGAATGCTTTCTATTCCTTGCGGCGTTCAGCAGAAGACCGCACCGCAGCCGTTCCGCACCCGGTGTGAATTAGGCCTCAGAATTTAGGTGTTCTTTCTTTTTGCAGACTTTTTAAGAGATGATGGACTGTCAGCGCAATACAATAAAACTGACAATGAATCACAGATTTCAGAAAAAAATCTGGGATTTTTGTAAATTTGTAAAGACACGAACCTCAAATGTGAACAAGATACAGATAAACCCCCATTTCAAATGTCCCCAGGTTCAAACAAATCAGGGTTCGGACCAAAAATTCTAAGCTTTTGAACCCCGAAACCAAACGAAACAACGAATTACCTGTTGAAAACTTTCTCTCAGGTGACTCTGGTCCTCAGGATGACAAAACTCTAGAATGTCTTTCCCCAACAGATCCTTTGAAATAGGAAATTAGTGAGTGTTATATTTGAAGTCCAATAACACAATTATGTTATGAATTCAGCATATCATGTGGGACAGACAACAAATCTTGCAACACCTCATCCATTCATCCATCCATCCATCCATCCATCCATCCATTTTTTCAATTGCTTATCCTCACGAGGGTCACGGGCATGCTGGAGCCTATACCAGCTAACTTCAATCATCCCAAAATATACTTTATTAACTAAATGCATGCTGTGCTTTCATTGGCTTGTGTGACGATCATCCCACTGAGCCCCTATACCACTATGGGTGAATGATTGCAGTTTCTTAAGGCAGAGAAAGTTGCCTTTATGTCCGCTCAAGGTTGCAAACGTTTGCCAAACGGATGCCACATGCTTGTACTTTTTTTGAGAAGAGATTGAGAAGAAAAAACACTAAAATGCTCTAAGTATTGCACACATCCACATGACTATTGGTTGTTCCAGAGGTTCTCACGGTTTTGGGTCCCACCTGATCAATTGCGCAACACCGATGAACAGCCTCCGCCCTGCCAAAATCGCCTATTGGTATGATATCCAGCAATAACTCCATTGCACCTTAGGCGTGCTTGGAAAAGCCAAGAAGCTCTTTAGACAAGGTAGTCACTGCAAATTTGGAGCTTTTTTAGATAGTTTTTGAATACCACCGATACAGGATATGAACTCATGGTCACGTATACCCATTTTATCATATGGGTTTTTATTCCCCATGTTCTACCTGCAGATTGTTTGCACTGCATTAGTGTCGTAATCGCCTTGGAGGAAATTCGTGTGATATGACTTTTCCACAACAACTTGGTGTCAATATCAAGTACATTGTCGAGAATTTTGCTTCAGTAGGAGGTTCAAGACGATCTCCGTTTATCCACAGGGCACCCGAATGGGCGTCCACTTGTTTTTGAACAGGACAGCTTCAGTCTTACTGTTGGCAAACTGTAGTTTGTTTTTCTGAGCCCA